>NW_009596366.1:7312-47505 GCF_000690535.1 Cariama cristata
CTCTATGAGGCATGGAAGGGCCAAATTTGCAAGCAAGAGTAAATAGAATAGATGAACGTTTTAGAGTTGTTCTCTTTCTGGCTCAAAAAAAAAAAAAAAAAAAAAAAAAAGAGAAAAAAAAGAAAGTAAATAAGCTTCCCTAAGTACTTCACAAAAACTTTAATCCCTCTCTATTTCCTAAATAGATGCTCATTTCATTCCATTCATTCTGTAAGTGCTCGAAAACAGGGGCTTGGAACAGAAGTACAGGTTGAGGGACGCAGCATGAGCAACACTGTAATAATCATACCTTACCATAAAAAATAGCTTTACTTTCTGCATTTATTTTTCATATCTTTGTTCTTGTTTGTTCATGTCTAGCAGGGCTCCCTTGATGGCTCAAACCCTTTGTAGCATATTGGGAAGGACATAAAATATGAAATAATACAGTCTTTGGGCTAATACATTTTCAGAAATGTTTCATGCCTCATTTCTCACGTAAATTCTTAGGTTGCATTCAGCCTTCAAAGTGTCATTCATATTCATGAAGAAAAAAGGCTAGTGTTCATTACTTTCACTGATAAGCTATAAGCACTGTCAAGCTTGCCCACTAGGGACTGCATCAGTGCCCCAGGGAAACTGTATTCTCGTGGTGTTCCTATCACGAGGACATTGTGACCAAGAAATGGATTATGGGCAGATGATGAAAGTGTATATAGTCTTGTCTTTGCTTAGTTCTGAGGGTTCTCCCATTTTCTCTGCACTGTTAATCCAATTCAAACTCATACCCTTGGGGCTCAACATCCCAGGCAAAACGAGGCGAACGGAACAACACCCTTTTCAGAAAAGCATCAGTGACACTTGCTCCTCAGCTGGGGGCTTGCTGCTGAGGAAAGTCTTCTGTGGCTTTCCTGTTCATTGAGAAAGGAGAGCCAAGACCTAGGATGAGACCCAAGCATTCCATGATATAATGCATGGCTCTGCCGCTATACCACATACACTGTGATGTCTCCAAGATGTTACCGGGTCCCAGATAACTAAGGAAATTAAGACAGCTCAATATCAAACTGATTTCAATGAATGTCAGCTGGTGTATGTCAGCCATTGCTTTTATATGCACACAGTACTGGGTTGAAAGACTGCTGAGCTCTCAATCTGTATTCAATGACACGATACTAATTATGTTTATTCATCTTATTTATGTAGGGTTTTCTTTTTTTATTTTATTTTACTTTTCTTACCATCTAGGTGATAAACTATGAGCAGTGGATTCCACCACGAGTTCACAATCCAAGTGTGGCTGGTAACAGTGAAATGGTGAGTTGCCATGAAAATTGTTAATTTTTTTTCATCAGCAGCTAGCAGCCTGGAAGAACATGCTTTTTAGCAGGATTTCCTTTACTGTATGTTGCCTCCCCAAAAGTTGAAAGGTCTTTATCCATATCCATGTTATTCATCATGATACCTCTGTATATCTTATAGAATACTTATTATTGCTCTGTTTTTAATCATGATATTTGTTTATCTTTTATATAATATCTTATTATTGCTCTGTGATTCCCAGGAGAAAATCTGCCTATAATCTTAGCCTGCTTAGTTTGACTCTGGAGTCATTTTTGAGTAGCTAGAGACCAGACTAAAATAATGGGAATATTTAAAGGTTAGATATGTATGGGCAGTGCACATGAATGAAATTTGTACAGTGCTTGTCTATATATTGGTTGACCGTAGCTTTACTGACATTTTTTAACATAAAATTTATCCAAATTCAGTGCATTTTACAGAACTAATCCTTTGTATAAATAGAGCAGAAAGTTCTCTATGATAATGTTCTATTTTAATATTCTCAATGTGCAGCAAGGGTATTACTGAAACTTTCCAAAAATTTCTACGGTACAATAATGATAGCACCATTGACACAGTAAACATACAGCAATTTTTGTCTTCTCACCATTACGCTGTGCTCTGAATTTAAGTGCATATGTAATCATGATCAAATCATTGCAGTTCTTTGGGAAAGGCAAACCAGTTGAGGGAAAATCACAGAGATTAGACTCTGCCATGACTAATTTCTTTATGCTGAGAAGTGACATGCTGTGCAAGTACTTTTATTGAAATTAATGCAGTTACACCCAGGAAAGAGAGTGCTCAACAGGACTGAGATTGCTGGAATCTGACCAACAGTGTTTTACACTTAACTTCCAAATTGCTGTATTTCTGTCACCAGGTTAATCCTCATAACATCTCAGTGAGCAAAGATTTCTAAGGCGTTTAGAATATCTTAGGATAAACTGGAAACAGTTTATCAGACACAATTTAGGTCTTTTTTTCTGTAATACATTTTTATAAGTGCTCTTTTAAAATGTATATTTTTTATCCATAAGTATTCATGTGCACTTCATGCAAATTGTTTGCAACTAAAGGGCAGCCTGTAATTTATTTTTTCACACAATTCATTTTTATGTGTGGTGTGACATGATTTTTCATGACTAAAACCCATTAAGCAGGGAAATAAAGAATATTCTTGTTCGTGAGGGAATTCTTTACTTATGGATAGCTTTGCTTATAGATTGGGCAAAACACAAGCACAGCTATAGTATTCAGGTGAGCAAATGCTCTGACCCTAGAACGTAGAGGGGGATGAAATTTAAAAGTCTCTCAATGTGTTTTAAATGAACGGCTTTTTATGAGTGGAGATTTACTGCTCTGTGTGCTGGTCTTCAGTATTTCCCCATAGTTTCTTTTGGAACATCCTTCCCCTTCCACAGAGAAGGAAGGCATTGGAAAGTAGCATTCTCCAACTTGGTGTATGTTACTGGTCCAACCAGTGGCGCTGCACATTCCATCACTGCACTTCTCTCATATCCTGGACAGCAGCAACTGGAGAGATGAGATTCCAGATAACACAAACAGCAAGAACAAAAATGCCTGAAACCAGAGCATAACATTTAATGGGTTTTTCTCACTTTTATGCATGCTTTCACTAAGCTGTGGCTGAGGGTTGCCAGGACGATACACCAAAACTGAGATACCAGGATGGTCATTTCACCTGATAGTCTGTCTGGTTTCTACATCAAAGAATGTTTTACCTCTGTTTGGATAGGCAGCTAAACTTCTGGATTTGAATGCTTAGGTAAACCAAAATAAAATACTGTAAGTTTAAAAGCTGTCCCATCGCTAACTGATACTGCATGAGCTTTTTTCTCCGTAAAAGAGGGTAGGGTTACTGTATTTATTATTTAAGCACTTCTGACATTTCACTAACAATGGACTCTATCAAATGAGTGCTTTTAAGGTAAAGAGGATTAGACTTCGCCATTAATAGAATTATCTGAATAGATTATCTTCCGTTTATCTTAATGTTTCCATGCTGGAAACCCCAGATCATGACTCAAAGCCATCATGTTGCTTTTGTATCATTACTTGTAAGTGAACAAATTATTATGACTACAAGATATCTTATATTAGAGCACTATTAGCATTTTAAACCCACTGTGATTTATTTTGCAAAGACATCTCACAATGAAAGTGTGAAAAATTACACCTCAATTTCTCTCTTTAGCTAAGGTAAAACTGCAGTCCTACTATCTTGAATTTGGAAGAAGGGAGACAGGGCTTGAAATACAAATCAGAACATGACTAATCTCAAGTTGCTTGGATTTGGCCCACAGTGGATGATGAATACTCAGATACAAGCTGTAAAAGGGCCCTAAGCTGACTAGAGCTTTAAGGTGGATCTTCTGAAACCTTATTCTACAGTGAATATCCTCAACAAGACCTAAAGGGTTTTAAACTCAAAACCACTAGGTTTTATTAGTCTACAAAATAAGATAATTAGTTCTTCAAATGGCAAAAACTGAAAGCACCTAGGTTTCGTCTCTATTAGTGACTAACACAGAGTAATATGTGAGTATCAGCACAGGAGAACAGTTGGTGCTGATGAGCTGATGTCCACACTATATGCATTATGGGAGACCTACCTGTGTTCAGATCCTTTCTGTTGGACATCCAACAGTAGCTAGAGCTCATCAGCTGAACTTCTGGAAAGCATCTTTCATCTTAATTTCCTCTGCGATTAATTCAGTTTGTGGCACTTTGAGACCAAAATGCATCTTGCAGGGATAGCTGTGAAGTTCTCTTCAAATATATGCCCCTGATCAAAACTAAAATTCTAATATGGCCATAACTTACAAAAGACACTGGAGACATGAAAAGGTGTTTACATTCAACTCTCTGGCTTCCTGCTATGTTCCTGTGGTTAAGTCCCAGTTCCCAGGGCAGTATACAGATTTCAAGGAATGTAACATGCTGCTGAGAAGAAGGGAGTCTAAACCCAAGTGCAATCCACCATGGGAATTTCTGCAATACTCACTGTATTTAGCAAGAGGAGGACTCCTAAGGTCCTATCCTTAAGGAAAGAAGTCAGCATAGCTCCATCAGCATGAGTGGAATCACGCTAATTTATATTGGCCATGAAGGAAGCCATTAAAGGTATATTTAGAGATAGAGTAATAATAATAAGGTTTTACATAGCTAAGAATATTTCATCAGAACAGTGCCTGAAAGAATAACATAGTTTCAGACTTTTTGTGTGTATAATTTTACACATGTGGATATATGTTTATTTCACTAGCTCATGCTTTGTTCAAGATAATTTCTAATATTTTGTTAGTCCATTGGTCTTGCATCAGGAGGATATAGCAGATTCTGTAGGCTATTAAATCCCTATGCCAATTTATAGCTGGACCAAGATGAATTGGTGGTGCTAATCATCTGGTACAAACCCTTTCAAGGTCTGAACTCAAACATCTGCATATACAGGGGAACATCTCACCTATTCTAACTTAGCTTCGTGCTTCAACCTATTATAATTTCAACACAATTGTCTAGTGACACAAAACTAACTAAATACACATAAAAGTGTCCTTTGCTGGGGCACAGAAGTCTTGGACTTCTATTTCCGCTTACAGAACCTCATGTCTTCATAGAAAAATGTCTGAACCTTTGGCACTTCAAGCACAGCGATCTTTATCTGTCAAGTGAACAGTGGTCTGTTTCTTAAATCTGAAATGAGCATACACTTTCTCCCTTATCATTGCTACAGGGGATGGATTGAACTTGTAATATGTGCTTCACGCTAAGACTTTGCAAAAAGCCTTTAACTCAAATGAAAGCTGAGGAGATCAGAATCTCTTGAGACCCATCCCTAAGCAGCCTGCCCACTATACATTAGACTGTGCCGGTAAACTCCGTGATGGCTTTGTCTCAAATGATTATGCATATGAGGAAGCAGAAAGGATCTATGGCATGCGACCTAATTGTTGGAGAGAGTGCAATAAAGGTCTCTTCATTTCTATCTTCTGATAACATCAGCACTAGCACTTAATCAGTTATAATATTGCCAAAGATGCATTGCCGCAATAGGTCAAATTCATTATCAGTGTAAATAGGTGAACATCCACAGAAGCCAGACAGTATTGTTCCAAAAATTAGCCATCGGTGAATTACAGTTTTACTTCTTTCTAATATATTTACTTTTTTTGGTTTCTAATGAAAAGCAGTTATCCTATGTGAAACACAGCATATGACTATGGAAGAGAGGTTATTTGCTATCAGAGTATGAAATTTTTCTCTGAAGCTAACAGAGAAGTTCAGAGTCAGATTGGAAGAGAACAGAAGCATTTTTGGACTTATTTGCAAGATAGTAGCTGGTTTAGCATAAGTGAAAGCGTGTGTGAGATGCTTGCATGTTCACAAAATTCCTGCTCTGGGAGCCTGTAGTACCCAAACTTTGAGTTTCTCCAGTAGGATGTTGTTGGAATGCACAAGAACAGATTTGAATGGTCATTTATGTTATTGTCATTTAATCTAGGAAAGGAAATAAGGCCTTGAATAAAAGAATGCATCATTATTTCAGAACACACTCCCATCCGTATTTAAATGCAGTAGCTCGCCACATCTGGGATTTCTGTGCATACCTAAAATACTTTGGGATAATGTGGATGCATATATTAAAATGTTTCGTGGAACTAATCTGGAACTAAGTATTAAGTAATATTTGGACATTAAAGAACAGTAATATATAAACAGCAATATGAATACTGATCTAAGTTTGATGCTTCTTCTGATTTGCCTTTTTCCTTTTCTGTATCTATTGGTCCCAAGCAAGGAAGTCCCTGTCTTTTAAAGCATTGTGTAGATGATTTATTCTTTGAATCTGAGACTTTGCCATTCTCAAAATAAGCACCATGTTACTCTTAGTTTTTATTTGTAGGGCTTGAACACTTTTAACGTCTTTGCATTTTTTGCCAGGGTACAGAACCAGATGATAAAGCAGAGTCCACGGGAACGTTAAAACGGTTGCAGAAACTGGTCCGAACCAAAAAAACAAGTGCACAAAGCTTGGAGGATGTCAAACACGTTTTGCTCCCCCTCAGTAAGTAAAGCATCATATCAGCATTCTTTCCAACATTTGGCAAATGACACTGTATCGAACATAACAGTAAACAATCCTGTCCTGGTCTGTCATTCACCACCCACGATTCTCAAACCCCAACTGAGATGTTACTGTGATACCACTTTAGTGCTGACTTCCTCATAGTGTGAAAACCTGTTTCCTGTCACACTAGCTTGAGTTTTGTAACAGTATATCTTGCAAGTGGGGATTTTAGCTAAATAGAATTGTATAACAGTGGGGCCCCCGTGCTGGGGATAATTTGTTTTACACAGTTCCTTGTTTTGCATCATGTTTCAGATCAGAAAGGCAAAACTCACAAATGCAAAGATAACTTTTCAGTGTTAATCCGTGACTCAGTAGCAGCTGGGAGCGCAAGAAGTGGTATGTGGTGTGATAAGCAAGTCAGCCTCTCATCACACCTGATTGCCTAAGGCCATAAGACACAGGAATTCTAAACTGATGCTGAGCTCAGGTTATTTTCTGGAGTCTCCTATAGATCACTGATCTTACTGTGCAGCAGTTCTTCATCTGAACTTGTTTTGCCAACATTAATTTAACGGTGCATGCATTCGTTGTAGAATGCATTTGTGTATATGATTATTTTTAAACCAATACTAGCAAAATGAGTTTAAACTATCTGATTAACTACTGCTCCAGCCAAATCATTGCTTGAGCTGAAACACATGAGGAAATTTAGATTTCAGCAACTACTTTGTAACTACAACATACATACTGGGAAGGGATTGGAGAGGAATTATCCAGAAAAGCTTTCCAAACTTTTCCAGTATTTAAGCTAAACTCATGCTTTCTGCAACTATGCAGCAATATGACGTTCAATTAGCAAATTTTCATGTTCAGTGCAGAACCAGTACGATTTTCCAGGCTTTTGAGGGAACAAGACAAATTTACCAAATGGAGAATAAATCTTGCTTTTGGCTCAGATATCTGACCGAGTACAAAATCCTTTCCATCTCCCTAATTATCATTATTATTTGTTTTTTATGGAGTCCTTAGGTTTTTTTATTACATAGAATGCAACAGAGAGTATTTAAGAAAAAAAGTGTGCTATTTTCTCTATGAATTGCAACATATTATAACAGAAGTATTTGCCTTTTTAAAGATACATTAGAAGATGCTTACCTCTCTGAAGAGGATGAAGAAGCATTAACTTCTTGCATGAAACTGACAAAATCTCAGGAAAAGAAGACCTGGAAAGACAGCATGAGGAGAAAAGAAGAGACTGAGACTAGGGCAGATTTTATTTCTGCATCTCTGGGCCGGTCATACACTTCCAGACTTAGTAACTTAGGAACTATTTCAATACATTCGGAAACTGAATTTCACTTGTGGAGTGACTGGAAACCATTTCCTGATAACCAGCTCTGTCCTTGTGACTTCTTGATTTCAAAAATAGAATGGGAAAACTGTACTTGCTCTTCTCATCAGCCACATCTTACATATTCCTTAACTGATATGGATCTACAGTACTCCTGGGTAAGTGGAAGTGGTTTCTTTTGTGCTGATATGCATAAGAAGTGGAAACTTTTTGCTCTGATTCAGCATTAAAGATATGCTGTCGTCTTCCATGTGGTTATGAAATGCAATAAACCAAATTTAGATTTCAGGTAAATGGATGTAAATGCATTGCTCAGGCTAACACCAGGGGTTCATATAGCCTTAGGTAGTTCATTTTTAACCATGCAGACATCAGCAGCATTGAGATGGAAGGCTTTAGGCTATTCTGTTTCTCATCAGACACACTGTTTGTTTCATCCATACATTAAATACTCATCCTTCCAAGCTTAGAAAACTTTCTGGAAATTTGGGGTAAGTCAGTAAGGGACAATGAAGCCAGTGGGCTCGGATCAAGCCCCTAGAGGTCACTGCAATACTAATAAAGGGCACTGCAGTCATTTAGACAAATGTCAGAGGTCGAAGAGATATTGGTGTTTCTGCCTTCTTGGATCAGCTCAGCAGGTGGAGCCTATTTTTGCAGTTGTCTTCGTGGCAGCAATAAGTTTGTAGGGTCAGATACAAAAGAGCAGAGTTTAATCTCAGTCTGAAATTATCTTGCTAGATAGATATCTAGAGGCTTTTCTATTTTAATTGCTGGGTTTTTTTTAAAGGGCTATTTAAAACTAGGAAAGAAAAAAAAAACAAGGAAAACTTTTGTTGGTGAGATATATGAAATATGGACACTGCAATGAGGCTTTTCTGCCTCTCCTCACTGGGCACAGCAGGTCTTTGGGCCATTTCACATAGTGGTAAGCACATGGACAATGACTGGTTGACTAAAATATATCAGGGTAGAAGTAAGGAGTAGCCTCTTTTCCCCTTATGCCCCTTCTCTCTACAGTTCTCCAGGGACAGAGCTGGTTCTCACTGTGCAATAAGGCCAGCTCCCAGGAAAGTGCATCTAAACCACAGGAGGCAAGGTACCCACTGAAACCTCTCAGCCGAGCGTTCAAATGGAGACCTGAGCAACCATAACCATAGATCAGAGAGTCTCCTGCCAAAACCAGCATTTTCTCTAACGTGTGCTCATATAGCATTAGGAAAGGTACGTACGCATAAATGTGTGGGTCAATATAGCAACCATATTTCTGAATATGTGGAGGTAGTAATTCAGCTTCTTTTCTATGACACAGTAGCTGACATAACAACAGGCAGTCCCTGAAACATGGGATTTATCTAGCTGAATGTAGCCCAGAAGACTTTCCTGGGATTTGACACAGAAAATAGAAAGGCTAAAGCTTTGATTAATGGAACTGTAATTAGTAAAGACAGAAAGCAAACTACCCCTAAAAAAAGCTGAGAAAGGTGCAGCAGTGAAACCCTGCACAGCCTTAGCACTGCAAACTCTCAGGGAGAGCCCTTGGAGACAGACCTTTGGGGCAAAGTGTTAGCAGAAATAGGCTGGGAGCTGTGAACAAAGACTGTGCTCTGCCAGATGAGTCCTCTTGTCTGCCAGTACATAGGACCCTCTGTAGAAACTGAATTGTATCAAGGATGCTGGGCTCCATCACATGCCTGTTCCTAATGAAAGCAACTTTCAGCATCCTAAGCTAAGGCTGAAGTCCCAGGGCAAAACAGTAGTATTAGATGTGTCGGTCAGATTTATGAGAGCATAAGTGTCAATTCAAATAATTTTATTTCATTTTGTCACAAACAGTCTGTTAACGTTCTCTACCCTGGTGAGATTTGTCCTACCCATGTTGCTATTAAGTGCCAGCAAGAGGTTTAGTGCTTTTTTTTCTGGATTATTGTTTATTTTGCCATCTGCTTTCCTGACGGGCTCCCTGACTTTAATGTATCTCTGTGGGCTTAGTGTCTTTAGGTTTAGATTACAGGCAATGGCAAGACATCTCATTTTTTGCATTTGCTTCTACCAACTGGCTCAATTGAAGATTACAAAGACTGGCTTTTCAGTTTTGCTTTTTAAGAATCAAACAGGCCTGGTGGTTTTGCTATGAGGGGATCAGACATTGGGGATGATGCAAATGTTATTTCTGATGTTGATTTACTTACCAAAGAGAAACTGATATATTCCATAATACTCTTTCTGATTCTATGAGTGAAGTATCATTTCATTTTCTTGGATGATCTTGGCTTGGCTACTACTCTATTGTCTTTGCTGCAGCATGATGTGTAGGAGATAGCCTGAGATGTACTACTGAAGTGCTACTTGGTATGTCCTGAATTGAGGCAAACAGGCAAAACTGCTAGATGCAAGACTAAGATCCAAGACTGCTATTCCATCAGCAAACTGTGGCTGATCTGGTTTGAGGGACAGACAGATGTCTAGGTTGGACACATTATCCAGACTCATTTCAGCAACATACGTAAAGCTGATTAAGCCTAGCCTTAATTAAAGCTTGAATTGCAGATAGTAAATTAAGTAGTGCAAGGGAAAAGACCTGGATCTCTTCATGATAGATTGCTGTTTAGAGAGACAAAAAAAATAGGAGTGATCCTAATTCCCATCCTCCAGTTTCTTCCCTTGACTCCTTTCTTCCTCTTCCTTTCTTCCTCCTCAGCACTTTACACGGCCTCCCTTATGGTGTTTCGTATTGTCATTGTTCGTTTCACCTAAAACAATAGAAAGGCTGACAGAGATCATCCAAGCTGGTCACCTAAACAAGAACTGTGAGAACAATCTCTTCTCAGAGACTGCAAAAGTCACATCCATCTTCAGCTACAACAGGCTCACCAAACTCCTCCAGCTACTCTTCCTTCAGCCTCCTCCAGTTAAGCACACAATAAACACCTGTGTTAGCTGACTGCCTCCAGTGCAGGAACATTGGAGACAACTCAAATCTCACCCATCCTGCCCACCTTTATATGTTATGACAACATTTTAGAAGTATTTCTGTCCTTTAATTAAATGTGGAACTGAGTGTGCTGCCTTACCATGGTGCCACCACTAGCAACTTTGTGCAAAGTTAACTTAGACATAGGTCATTTTTTTCCGCGTTGTTCAGCTGTTTACAATATAATTAGCAGTTGGTCAAAATTTTGCTAGGGGCAACATAGAGCATTGCTTTTTTTGGTGCATCAAGATTGCCATGTGAAATTATTGCTACTGATATTCTTCCTAAGGAGTTGTGATTTGTAAATAGATCTTCCTTACAAAGTGGAAGAACATATTTAAGAAAATACTGAATACTTCAGCAAAAAAGAAAAAAATTATGCCTGGCTAAAGAAACTGCATATTTTCGTATTACCACAAAGTATATTGGGGAGAGAAATGAGTGATCCAGGCCGGTGTTCGTAACATTATGAATCAGCTAAAAATCAGGCAGATGGAAGAAAATATGGTCCAGACACCACTTTAAAAACCACTTGACCTTAATGTGAAAGGTTATTGGTTTTTATACTTCTTTTTATTCCTCAAGCTTAGCCCTGTAAAAAAGAGTTCAACTGTGCCTCAGACTTTTTTTTTTCTTTTTTTTTTTAAATTGCACTTACTAGAAACTGCCCTTCTGTTATTCGTATGCTAAGATCTCCACTACCCTAACAAAGTAGTATACTTAGAAGTGCCATGTCCATATGACTTCTGTACAAGCCATTTCAGCCTTCTGTTGCTTTTTCTCAATCTGTGCAATTGCGTAAGACTTTTGCAACCTCATGCAAGGCGTGGAAAATCTAGAGTCAGAAGCCCGGAAAGTACAGGAGCTTGATGGGCTTGACTGGCCCTGAAACACGCACAGAGTGGAGCACATACTGGGGTCACAGCTGAGGGGTCCTCTTCACAAAAGGGTTCCCAGGCTGTCTTGGACAGCCTGAGACAAAGAAGGAAAAGTTGATGAGTCCCTTTCTCATCTCCCTCAATATTTTAATATACTACTTCACTGGCTGACCCATCCACTCTCCCAATAACTCTGCAATACAGAAGCTGTGTTTGTAGGATGGCATAGGCATCCTTTGCAGGAAAGGGAGAGGAGACAACATCTCCTGTTGGAGGCAAATCAGCAGAGAGCTACTGGAAGTGGGTTTCTCTTCTTGCAGTATCTTAGAAGCATGGTTAGGTTTAACAGAAGAAAGATTTAGTCATTGATACCGTAAGAATATTTATCTGTTGCAACCTGTGTTTGGTATTCAGTGGGAATGAAAAGATGAGGGTCATTTCCCAAGACTAGAGAAGAGTTGGGATTTTGATGAGAAGAAAGAAAAAATCTAAGGGTGCTGCAGAGCAAGGTACCTTTTCTCTCCCTTTTTCAGGTTGAGGAGAGTAGAAAGCTTCAAAAGATTGATTTGTATCCAATATGAATGCATTACATTGTAGTGGAATGACCAGTAAGTTTGGGAAAACTGCAAGTGACTTTATGCCAGCACTTGTGTTCATTCTCTCTATATTCCTCTCAGGAATGTGTTAAGGTCTTATCAAGGTTACGTTAGCCCTGCTGTTATGGCCGTTGTTCTCTGCCATTTCAGTGACCTTGCGGCTTTTTGCTTTCCTTCCGGTCTGGCTTGCTCTCTTGCCATACAAGCCATTTCTCAGCATCTCCCTTTGACCCTTTGCAGACACGTCTAGTTTGACACTCATTTGTTTGTTGAAGAAACACACTTATTCTCAGCTCTATTTTTTGGTTGTTTTCTTATCCTAACTTTTCCTGACATATTCTACTTAATAGATTCTGGTTGCCCCCATAACAGCCTTGCTTGCTTGCTTGCTAGAATTGCTCTTACCCTGCACTCTGTACTCCTGATCATCTTGGTTCTCAAAGAGGTGCTATGTATTGCCCTGAGGTTTACACAGGTTATTGGATCTCTTGTGATACCAGGGACCGATCATTGTTCTCTAGGTTAGTGGAGTGGGAAGGAAGAGTACGGACAACCAGTAACGAACAAACAGGATAGAAAGCGCTCTTCTCTAGCAAAATGTGCTTCGAAACGGAAAGTTGCATTTGCCCATTTGCACAGCCCAGAGAATGGCTGCAGGAAGGTTTTCCTTCATTTCCACCAGCAGTTTCTCCTGTGCACTAGAATGCTGTGGGCTTTAATGGACTCTCTGGCTGGTCAATTTTCTTAAGCAATTTGTTTTCTGACCGTTTTCTGCATTTCTTTCTTTCTTCAGCTAATGTCTTTCTGTTGAGAGACACCTTAACATGCCTTAGAAGAGCTTTCTCAATTACATTTTGAATCCTCATTTGGCACAAATATAGCCCTAAAAAGAACGCCTGGAAATCCCCAAATTGCTTTTCTGAAGATACCAATTTTCAACTGCTCTGGTCACTCTAGCTGCTTCAGTGTCAGTAATAAGTGGTCCTTTTAAAAGCTGTAGCTCTTACTTGTTTTTATTTCAGTGACAATGTAGGAAGCCAGATCCTCACCCAGTATAAATCTATTTTCTACTGGTGATAGAAAGCTGTGCTCAGCTGTACCCGAGCTACGGCCCAAAGTCTTTGCCCAGGGAAGAGATGAAGAGCAGCTGAAAGGATGGCAGTAAACAAAGCAGTCAAGACCATGATGATGTGTGTTCAGGTGATAAGCTGTGGCTGAGACATAAAAACAGGATTTGTTTTCAAGGTACGAAACTGTCCCCAGCTGCTTCTCTTTTGTCATGTATCTTCATTTACAAGCCCCTGCCAGGTTTCCTGTTGCTTTTTGTAGCATTCTAGCTAATTTTACCTGTTACCCTGCTCTCCCCATCAGTCCACCGGCTCAGCTCTTCACCCTGTGTACTGAGCACCTCTCTTGCAGGGTAAAGAGATAGCCAGAAATTTCCCACCCCCCCTCGCCCCGTGCTGCAGAGTCTTCAAAGATACACAAGCTGATAGACAAAAAGGAACAGTGCTACAGCTAAATCTAGCACATGGTTAAATTCAAATGCACTCACTATTTCTCAGTTCAAACCCTGTCCCAAAACCTTGTGAAAGCTTATTTTGAATTTTAAGCCTTGTGAGGGGGTGGGGATTGAGCTATATTTATGCATGTCTGTTGTACTCAAATGCTGGTGAAATGTGAACGGCTTTGATTTTAAAACTGGGGAAAAGACAAGAGCCATGACTGAACTTTCAGTATCTGCTCTTCCTGGAAATATCAAGCAAAATATGGACTTAGCCAAAAAGATACAAATGCTCGTGAACTTAAGAGCACCCATTTTCCTGATGCTTCAGTGTCTGTAGGGTCTTACTTTTTCTCCTGTGATAGGGAAACTTTATTTAAGAAAGTATTATGTCAGGAAGTTGGTAAATATTGTATAGCTTGTGTCAGTTAAATACAAAAAGTGAGAGAAAATCACCTGTTAAAGCACAAGGCTTCACCTCTCAAGCTTTGTGCTTGGAAGAGAGGAGCCTGGGACGGCATCCAGCCTCACTATAGCTGCACCATTGCACTGTGCTGATAGCAAATATCTGCCACTGCCATTCTGCATCCTACAGTGATATTTGCTACTTCCTGCATAATTATGTGAAACATTTAGAAATTTAGTGTCTTCATCTGTGGTGACTTTGACCATGCAGTCTCAAAGCAGATTCTAAAAAATATGAAAAAGTCTGGTACTGCTGCTCTTCACTATGGTAACTCTTGTCCTATTTTATATTTTTAATACCTTACTAGAATTTTCATAGCTATATGGGGAATTATGTCACATTTTCCACTAATCTTAGAGGCATGTATACCTAACTCTGCCAAAAAGCTTAACAGTTCCAAACTTTTCCCTCCGAACATTGCTGGACTGTTCTGTAAAGTTGGGTTGCTAGTACTTGCTAGTATATATAAGGCAGAACAATAATGAAGTGAATTTATTTACACTAAAAGATATTTTAAAATACCACAACATCTTTAATATGATTACACATAACCGCAGAAGAACATTTCAATTCACCTCAGCAGATTCCATGGGTTTACTTCTGACACAGCTGTTAGGTACTGCAGGGCTACAGCTAGAGAAATGAAAGGTTATTTTGGATTACCGTCATTAATGTAGTATGAAGGGGAATATAATTGTGGAAAGTGCAGGGAAAATTGTGCATTTCATATACTTGTTCTTTGTAAATGGCAAATGAATTCTTAATAGAAAAAAGGAATGCTACCTGCTTCATGAAACATGATGAAGAGTCAAAATATAATTAAACTAAGTGCAGTTGTTGATAACAAACTGTCTGATGAAAGGATGACTTCCTGTTAGCATCCTTTAGAATCACCAAAATGATGCACTTTTGCATACTGAAAGAAATAGATTGTATTGTGTGCCCGCTGCTTTATATACCTACACTGTGATAGTATTATCCTTCTGTGGATCTGCTGTCAGTCCAGTATTTTATAATTGACATCTTTCTTCTTGTTTTTTTATGTTAAAAAAAAAATTATAAAATCTATCATTTCTTCCCATATACCATACAAAGCAAAAAAAAAAGTATACATTACTCTGCTTGAGAAGTGCTCCTGCCGAATGAATCAGCTAACACCGGCTGTGTTTTCATCCTGTGTAATGCATTACCTCCTGATGCTGGCAGGAACATTTTGACCAATGAAGCCATCAGGTGCTTTGGGATCTGCCTATCCAAGACTGCGACTCTTTAAGTGCAATTTATGTCCTTACACAAAGTAATGCAGTTTTACTTCTACATAGATTCACTTTTGAAACTTAAACTTTGGCCTGATCTTGTGCTTGGTGAGTTGGTGACGAGCTTCCCATTTGTTGTCAAAATGTTTAATCTTCACTGTGCCTGCATTAGTTCAGCATACCTTTTATGTGTGCTCATCTTTATTCAGGAGAACTACCAAGCTTAGCTTCAGATTTCTTCAGTGTCCCTGATGAAGCTGAAATTAAAGTGCTGCCCACATGATTAATTCAGTAAGGATTTTGAGGCTAAGGCTTTGGTAAGGAAGCCACAACCTAAGATGACTCAAGGATCCTTACTGACCTTAAGTTACAAGAATACATAGGCCGTAGGTAGCAGTGCATACAACAATGCCTGATATTCCTTGTCTTCTTCCCTAGCTAACTCAAATGATACTTCTTTTGGGGAACACTAATTTTCTGGAAGTTCTGAGCTGGCTCAGGAGCTGATTATGTTTGCTTGCTTGGTTTGTGAGTGTAGATTGAGCTAGTTACTCTCTTTGGCAAGTCATTTTTGTATGCTTTAAAGTCTTCCTGTAAAGCCTATTTGTGAAATAAGCCTTTCATAAATCAGAAGAAATCAGTTCTGTTTTCATCTCCCTCACATAGAAATGTAGGAAAAGTCACATGATATCAGTGCTCAGCAATGGCATAAATGGAAGAGTGAGGATTTTCAGTGCCAGAAAGGCATTAAGATTTCCAGGGCTGCAGCATTATTACAATGAATGTGTTTCAAAGTCCAGTAAAAGAAGTACTTCTGTTGTGACATTCTCCAAAAGCAGGGTACGTCTTGCATAATTTCAAACTTGTTTTTAGAAACTGAAAATTTAATTTGAATACTGTGTTTTCATCCAGCTTTGAAAAAACAATTGTGGGTGAAATGAACAAGAATAGGGCCTGAAAAATAAGATTGGAAGTGAAACAATGGACATGCAGTGGACATACCTCTAATTCCGCTATTTAAATACTTTCAGGTATATCAACAGATCATTAGAAGACAAAGACCAGGGCTTTTCAGAAAGAGCTGGACAATTATTTCTATCCGAGTGTTCTTTTTTACTTTGAAAGGAATTCACCTATGGTAATGAAATTTCTGGTCTGACTTTCTCTAGACATTTAATTGATTGAAGTTCACCTTCCTTAATACATAAGGAAAGCAAATTGGAAACTCGAACATAACATAATTCTTGCTGGAAGTGCTTACACTCCAATCCATTTGAAAAAATCTGGCTGAATATTTTTTGTGAGAGGACCAAATTAATTAGGTTAAATGACATGAAACTTCTCATTCACTTCTACTCACAACTTACGTTTGATAGCATACCACAAGAAATGACGACAAACTGTGTGTGGGAAGTGGGAAAATCAAGAGTTCAGATAGTTTGAGATCATGAGATAGAAACTTTTGCAGGTATTTTGAGGGTTTCTATATTTAGTTCTGGATTGTGTAGGTGTTTTAATACCTAGATTTCCTTCCTCATAGATCATCTTTGCTTCCACATAACTCCCCTAAAAATTAATCGGCACAGCAATACAGCAATACGTGTGGCCTCAGTTATGACAGGGGAGTAGCATGTTAGCTGCCACGCTAGCTCACGAGACAGTTCTTGTTCTCAGAGAAATACCGATCACAGCTCACATCCTACAGCAAGATACAGGTGGAAAAGGGCAAAATCAGTTAATCCTGATGGCCATTTAAAGATAGGCAGGATGTTATTCAGATTTTTTAGATGGAAAGCCTTGAAGTCAAACTCCCAAAACTTTGCTTGCAGCTATATTCGTTCGAATTATCCACACGGGGTCAAAAACCAAGGATTATGTGCAGTCAACGATCAACTGCAAAGTAAACAAATTTTAACACAATTTCTTAGCATTTCACTGATCTATAATGACAAAATAAATCCTTATTCCAGTTCTTCATAGCAGCATAGCTTCCTTAACTCTGTGAATCATGATCCAGTGACTAAGGATGTAGATAATGTAGATCCAGTTCCTTGCCCTTCTACAGACCTCTTGTGTGATATTAGACAAATCACTTGTCTGTCTCATGCTTCATTTGCAAAATGGGGATAGTTTGTAATTTTACACATCAGACGGTTGTCGCACGAACAAGAATACACATACCAACTTGTGATAAAGCATGATATCTTAAATCCTTAATGAAACAAATTTATGTGACTGTGCTTCACTTCATCTAGTTGATGGGCTAAGAGCAAGTTCCCACCCTGTTAGTGAGGTTCAGCTGACCTGGGGCAACTTACTCAGTTGTGACCATTCAGCCACAGCCCAAAGCGTCCCTTGAAGCCCCAAGTGAGGCAAGCAGGGCACTAACCATGACCAGCACAGGGTACAGCAATTACCTGGCCAGTCCTCCTCAGTGAGGGAGTTGATGCCAAAATCTAGCAGGAAAAGTTCCTCCTCTTCCTTACAGGAGAGCTCAGCATGGCTGCAGCCTGCCCACCCTCCATCACCCCTGCCCTGGAGCAAGTGGCTGATGGATCCAGGTAAGTACCTACACCTGCCAGACAGCTGTACAGAGCAGGAGCCAGACCTCCCGGCAGCAGGGTTCAAGCCTGGAAGTGAGCATGAGAGCAAATCAGCGGCTGGAGTCTCATTCCCAGTATGTGTGATTCAGCAGGTCTGCTGATGGAGCTAGCCTGACCCTCATCCTGCTTGGTTTTGAAGGTATTGCCATTAATGTTAGCACCTGCATCACGTTTGGCAACAGATAAGCCCACAGGTCTGGTACAGAGTGTTTTAAGAAAAGGAATTTAAATCTAAGACTGAAACTGATCACTTATTCTTGATGATGAAGCATTTGTGTGTTTCTGCTGGCTATCAAACAGGTATCACCTCAGGAGGGTAGAAAGAAAGTTTTAAAATCAATTACAAATAAAGCTAGCTTGTCCCTCTCTGTCACTTCTAAATTATGATTTTCACCCACTTGAAACCATGTTCAAGGAGAAAGGAAGAATAGCGTTTTCCTCTAGAAGCAAAATGAAATTGAAGCTCTGCAAGTGAATATGCAGTGTACCACACTTTATTCCTTTTCATGTTAGCATTTGCACAGCAGTCCTAAGGCTGTGCTCACACAGCGACTTGACACTCTGACATCAGTGAAGACATTCAGCAGGATTTACTGGTAAAAGATGGTTCAAACTACAAAGAGTTTCCTGAGAGCAGGCTGTGCATTAGAGTTCATCAGAATTTACTTCTGTTGAACTTGATTCTAATCAGATAGGCTGGCAGACATCATGTACATACCTTGAAAAAATCCCCTGCCGCACTGCCAATGCTTGTGCGTTAAGCTGGTCTTCTAAATGCCAAATGAAGCATGTCATGTTTTGTGTATGAGATTAAAAGACAGCACCTAAATTTATTTTTCTATCACTTCCTTTTATCGAAAAATCTCATATTTGAGCTTTCTGAATAGATTTGCAAGGCAACTGTCACTCTTTATCTGTAAATGCATTTCTGGGAGGCTTCAGCTGGATAACTATAAAACAACAGTCATATAAACCTGCAAATTACGTGGGATAAAACGCCCTTGTAGCTGATTAGTAATCGCAGTGTTCACTAACAGAATCAATTGAGATGTTCTAGGCATGAACATTACGATGTAACTTTGAGCTACATTTTAGCATTCGCTCTGAGAAACAGTGTGCTGTTCACCGACATGCCTGAACCCACAGTAGCATCGTCCTACCAGTTACTTTCTGTTATTCACCACAGACAGTAAAGTGTATTCTGCTTACAATAAATTGTACAGGAAAACCACCAGTGACGCACATATTTCTGTTCGAAATTACTACACGGATGCTGGATAAGCCTGTAGCTGTGTTTTACAAGACACCAACCTTGCTGACTTTGAGTTTTCCCAACAGGAATACCTAGAAGATATAGATGCAACTTTGGCTCTTACTCTTCAAGGTAATAAGAAAGGGATTTGTTCAACAGGTGAAAGCCAATCTCCTTGAGAATCCTTCTGTCACAATAGTATAGATTTTTATTAGTGTTAGTGCTAACCTGACATAGTGTAGGTATGACTGATCTGTTCATCTACCGCTAATGCAAGAGAATGCGTTGGGATCAAAGTTTGAGATAAGTTCTTGGTACTTCATTTTCCCTTTAGGCCAGGTGGTGTTGGGAGCATGCCAAGGACACAGTCTGAAGGCCTGGCAATGAGACACTTTTTCTTACTCACAGAGTAGCAACCGCTTTTTGTACCAGACACATCTTTAAATTTAGTAGGAGCTCTGGTAGTGATGCTCTATAGCCTGTCTCTGCCATATTTCTTTGTGACTCCATTGACCTTAGTGGCAAAGGATTAGCATAAGAGAAGGAAGAATCACAAAAATATTTTTTCAGGAAAAGAAGGAAGCTCAATAGTCTGAGAGAGGTCGAATTCACAATTCCTGGGAGTTAGCATGATGAGGGTATTTCTGCTGCTCTGCACCTTGATGGTTGCTTAAACAAGCTTAGACCCCACTCTGTTGTTGTTCCCTCCTGCTGTTTCAGTGGATTAAAATTTCACCCAATGCAAAATATTTAGTAAAGATCAAGTTTTTGAAGCAAACTTCAGATGTTAGTTGTTAGCTTTGCTGAATAGCCAGTTTCTGCAGGCTTCATAAGAATTATACTTTGTATGGGATAGGAGTCTTCTTGATATAGTGTCTACACACTGCCAAATCAAGGGTGTAAACTTAAAATATCTTTTAATCCCATCTTGTCTCTCAACGACTCTGAGTTTCTGTACCTTCTTCATTTTTCATTCTTGATGAAAAGCACATAGAAGCCTATTCAATAGGAAATTACAGACCTTGTTGCATGAAGCCCCTAAGCATTTTGGACAAACTTTCAGTACCAAGTTCTGGATGCCCACAGTGATGAGTTTGCAGTGAGTGTGGGAGTTTCAAAGATGGGACCTTAAGCATCCAGCTCCATTCCCCAGCATCCCAATGGAAAATCACAGCCTCAATCTCTGGAGTTTAAATTAAAAGTGAGTGTTTTGTTTAAATAGTTATAAAGACAGGCCAGCTTGCAACATCTGGCTTCTTTCATGGCTTGTTGGCAGGGGAGGGAGGGCTTAACTTCACTTTTTCACACTTGTTCCTTTTAGTTTCCGTAGAGTCTTTGCCGTGGTAGTTTATGGAGAGAGTTGTGCGGAGGAATAGCAATGACTGTAACTGTGGCTGGCCCGTGCTCAGATTAGACCAGGAGAGGGAAGTATCTAGCTATGTTCTGGCCCATAATTAATACATACGAGGAAATTGTGTTCCGCTCATGAACATTCCTTGAGGAAATAAAGATTAAATTTGTTAAGTAAATTATTCACTGCAAATTATTCACTCAGCTTCACTCGCTATTCTGAGATTTCTGCAATATCTAAGGGAGCTAGATCATACAGGGAAAGGCATGGCCATAAAAGCAGAGGCTGAAGGCATGATTCCTTTCTTGTACAAAATACAAGTCTTATTTTAATTAAAATAAACAGACTAACACACTCTGGGATTGCTTAGCATTAGAGGGAAAGAAATGTACAGCCCCAAGGTATCTCCGGTTAAACTTGGACCAGATTTGTCTGACAGACAATGAAAAATGAGTTGCTAATAGGAAAAAAGTCTCATTTCATTTGCTTTTTGACAGGTGGCCAGTATGCTAAACCCTTCAATCTACTTTGCACTCTACTTTTTAGTTTTATGAGAATAATCAGGTATTGAAAGGGTAAGTTCACACTTGCAGTTTAGACTGGAAGTGATCTTTCCTTTCAGGGCAAGGTAACTGGATGGAGCCACTGAGGGGATATGGAACTGTTGCGGCACTTGATATCATGTAGGAGGGCAGCACATAAAGCACTTGAATATCCAGGACTATTCATCATGGTCCATTCATTAAAACTGACTAATGATGATAATAAGCTATAAGGTATGTTGCCTTTTATAAATATAATGACAGTGGAAATAATTCTCATGGGGTCATCTTAATTATTTTTAAGTGGATAGCCCTTTTCCTCATCAGACTTCCCAGAGAGAAGAGTGACATTGCCTGGGTATTTCAGGATGAAGGACTCAATCCAAGCCCCATAAAATTCACCTGAAAAACTTCTCTTGATTTCACTAGGGTTTGGATCAGGTTCAAAGACCAGCAAGGAAATGGAATAAGTTACCTGCAGTCATATCTAACAGAAAACAAAGTATGAGAATTTTTCTTTTAATTTTACATAGATATTCATTCCCCTTTGAAAAAATAGCTTCAAATACAGTGGATATAAGCACCAAGCTTATTATTAATTTTTAATTCAAAAGAGCTCCTTTTGAAATGCACTGCTTAACTAAATTAAATGAACTTAATGTTATATATGTTTGATTTTCTTCACTTTGTTACTTTTTAAAACTAGTGTGGGTCAACCTTCCAAGGGCAAGAACATAATCAGGTCAGCTTTCAAGCTGCTATAATTTTTCTGATATGTGGATGAGGAAAGGAAATAGATACGGGTGGGTACTATATCTCTTGAAATGGCCTCTTTCTTCCTGTTTAACAATAAATATTCTACAGAAAGGAAGCTCATATATTACTCTTCAGATGAGTTCCCATTTTATTAATCACGAAGATTTTAACAGTGGTTTGAGACAGGAAATCACAGTCTAATGATCAGCAGAGTCTGATTTAATCCTCACGTTCAGATCAGATTAAAAAGAAAAACAATATACTGCAATGTACATCTATGTAGATAAACAATCAGGTTTAATTACTATTAAACATACATACAGCTTTTATAACCACATATGGCCCTACTGAATTACTAAGGCTGATTAAATATCCATAGTAAAACCTCCTTATGGTTAGAAACTTAAATGGACATTGCAGGGGGTGTTATCAGATATAGAAAAGAAATATATATCTCAGAGTTCATCATCATTATTAATTAATTCTTAATTATTAATAACAATGATTATGAACTCTGGTATTTTATTATAATAATAACAATAATAAATTCAACTCTGTTCTAGATGAGTGTAGTTCTGATTAAAATGTGAAGTGAAACATCTTGGTTAATGGGTTGAGGTTCAACACGTACTCCACTGCAATCCAATAACCTAGAGGACAATCTTGCGTTATGTTTGGCAGAATTTCAGCACCTTAACCCCAGTTCCTCCTCCCCTTCTTACCAACCCAGTTCTTAGAAGGTCTGGAAAGGAATACTTTGTTATACCATTAGCATATAATAATTATTCTTTCATCAGTCAGTCTCAGTCCATTCAATTGCCCATCCATTAGAATCCTAAGTAGCCTCCAAAACTTTTCTTAAACATTTAAATAGAAGTCCAAATAGCAAACTGAAATGGGAATTCATCTGATGAGCAATGTTTTATCCCTCCCTGGAGTATTCATATGATAGAGGAAGAAGAGAGCAATTCAGCCAAGAGATTACTTGCCTATCTAGCATTGTCTTCTCATGTGTGCTTCAAAAAGTTAGAAGTGTTTATGGGACTGGGAAAGGCTATTCCAAGAAAGAAGACCTGTACATTTCTCACTGGCTTTCAACCATCAGTTCTTTTGGTTTTCAGTTTGGATGGTTTCTCGGTTTAGCTTTTTCTTGAAATTTGAGTTCAACCACATCTAATATTAAAAGAATGACGAAGAGAAAGGTAGGTCTGTGCACTGAGTATTTGGATTCACAAGGACTTCTGAATTTTTATCTGGTGCAAATGACCTCCACAGTGACTTTCTTTTTTAAAACAGCTTTTATCTATACAAAACTTAGGAGTAAAAGTTGCTTAGAATGGATTTGCTTGAAAAAAAAATTTTGAAAAAATGTTATCAAAATTTTGAAAAAAAAATTTTAACAAAGTTTTTTCTTGATGCTTACTCTTGAACCTTTTTCTTGAAACTTACTTAGAAACAGATTTCTTTTTCATTTGTAGTAATGTTAAATTAAGATTTAATTGAAGCTCTGTGGGTGGCCCAAAAGTTTGGAGTTTGAAATTGAGAATTTGCCTCCATCTTTCAGCAAAATATTAGGGATTTTTCATAGTTTCAGGTTTTGTGTCCTACGATTCACAACAAATAAGTTTTACTTGGGACACTCAAGACTTTTATGTGTTTGACTTTGGCAAAGAATATCAAGCAAAATGAAGCAGAAATTCAAAGCTATCTTAATACCTCCACTTTCATTTACCCTCTGGGCTGTTTTTCAAGAGGTTATAAAGGACCTTTGTCATTCTCCTCTGTCTCTTTGTTGTAAGCCTTCTGTTAGACTTGCTTTTTCTCCCTATGACTTTGTCACCAAGTCAAGGACAACGGAGGACTGAAAAGTGCCATTTCAGGGAGTCTAAATTCTGTGATGAATGTCAAAAAATTATTCCACCATGCAAAAGAAAAAGATGGCTTTAGAAAACTTCCCTTCTCCACCAAACAGTGACCTTTAATCCCATTGCTTTATTGCATTACTGTAGAGCTGAGAGAGAAAGGGAGGTGTTAGGGACCAGCTAGACCATGTACCACAGTGCAGTGCAAATCTGCTGGGCAATAATATCCCTTGGTTCTCTGAACAGCAGCACACCTTCTTCATATTTGAGTCCCAGCGCAAGTTGAAATGAAAGGTGCAGTTAGTGCCACAAGGCTGGGTGGGGAAAAATGAGAGAGGGAAAAGAGGACGATTTTCTTGAGGTTGTCCAAAGCCTTACTGAGGCCTGACAGTGACACAGAAGGAGTTCAGTTTTAAAACATTTCTCGCTCTGAACCCTGTCCTCATTTTCAATTCATCTCCTTAGTGTACCTCTCTCTTTCTTTTCCCCATCACTTCCTCCCCTCTTTCCCCACTCCCTCCCCAAATGAAGATTTCAGCTCGCTCACCAAAGCAGCTGCGTGAAGTCATATCCTGATAGAATAAGGAACTGCGTAACCGATGTACGCTTGTGTAGTAGGCTTCGTGGTACTTAGTTTGGTTACAAGGTAGTAGCAGCTGCACATCAGCTGGATAAACGTGAATTAAAAATGTTGAAGAGAAAACCATCTAACGTGTCTGATAAGGAGAAAAGTCAAAAGCCAAAGGTAAGAATGTTTAATTTTTATTGTCGATGAATAATAACAGGAATCCTTAACAATTTTTTAAAGGATTATTTCCTTTTAAATCCTAGCTTCAGGATTTCCTGATGTGCTACAAGTGCCTCAGTGCTATAATCTCAGGAATCTATTTGTGTATATTCACTTTATATATTCACTTTGTATATATTCACTTTGTATATATTCACTTTATAACAGTAATGTTCTAATTCAAGCAACCATCATTGTGAAGCTGCTATAGCTGTGCTGAAGAGTCCTAGTACTGGACTTTGTCTATTGTTACATGTTCTGCATCAGCCTTTTAACAGAGGGGCTCACAAAAATCCCCTCTCTCCCTTTTATCTATGATAAACTGATGATGTCCCATGAAAGAGTCTGAGAATCAGTGAAGAATTAGAGAAGCTATTAAATTTCTTCCTTATTTTAATAATTTTGCTTTTGCATCACCATAACCAAAGGAGGAGAGGGTACTTGGCAATCAGTGTTTGTCATCTCCACTTTTCTGGGAATGATTATACTTTCAGCTTGAAAGAAATACTCTGAATAAATCGATAATGTGCTACACTGGACACTTTCCACAGTCTGGAATTGCAAGAAAGAAAGTGAGAGTTTTGTAAGATGCATAAAGATGTGTCCTGTGCTAGAAATTTATTTTCAGTCCCTGGACTGGGTGCAAAATGACCTTTGCAAATGTATTGTAAGCCTGAAGAGAAATGACTACTGCTAGATCTGGGCGCTTCAGCATGCATTTCAACCTCAATTTATCAGTGCTGAAAATTTAACTAAGATATTAGAAAAGCCTTTTAGTATATCTCTGCTCCCAGTAACTCAGTGTCTCCCAGTTTACAGACCCATCTTCTCATTGTTTGGGAATACACGTCTCTTAGTGACTTCTGGGTCCTAAAAGATTAATGCAGACACCATTGCAGCATCTTCTGGTTTTACACAGCATTGGCTTTTGTGTGTTGCGCTCGCAGTCTTAGACTATGACTCATTAACAATTAAAATTAATGCTTTTACCATGGATTTGAAACAATTTTGAATCCATTTTCCCCACAGATTTTAATGGGTTTTTTAAGCATTTCCCTGGTTGGTATGATACATATTTTCTCCTGTTCAAGCATCGTTTTTTAATGGCAGGGAAGAAGTATAATTAATATCTAATTACACTATAGGTTAAGCAAAAAATGACCATGAGAGACTCTGTGGATGGGCTATGTTTTCCTGTCTGTCAGATATTTTAAAAAGCCAGTTTTGGTCACTCTCTTCTTCCAGAAGACATTCCTTAACAGTCTGATTTTCTTTTTTTTTTTTTTTTTTTTCCCCCTACACAGTTACTTATTCATTCATGAATGCACTCCATGCTATTAAAATGCTGGCACTGTGGCTTCTAAATCTATATACGTATCATGGTCATGGATTTGATTCACCATATGTGTAAAGCAGGGATAAAAAGAGTCTAACCACTTGACTGAGTGTCAAACCTGCTGACTTTGCTGCGCTGACTTTGTCTTATTGGAAATGTTTGCAAAAATGGAAATGTCTTGGTGAAGCGGCTCGGGATGTCTTTCTGCCTCCGTAGTGTGCTTTGAAACACTTCACCTACTGTAGTCCCACTTTTTGCACAGAATTGTACAAACTTTCCACCATGAGAATGTTTTTGCTGAATGTGCCATTCTCAAAAAGGGCATGGGAGGAGACAGCCCCACGTCGCACAGAATAGAAATCTTAGCTGCTTTAGCTTGTTTCGAAACATGCCGCGTGGAAGTAACGCAAATACTTAAGTTGCTTAATACTGAATTGAGTAACACGGGGCACAGGTCCTTACCTCCCGACAGAAGTTACAGGATTTCACAAGTGACTTCCCTAGATCACTTCCTTGCTGCTCCTGCTCTGCGCAGGCAACTTTTGGTACCTCTTCATAGTGGCAGGGCAAGATGTTGTTGTCACTGTGGTGGTCTTGGGCTACCTCACCTTGCCTTTGGGCAGCTTAGATGTCCCAGTGTCTCCAACCCATCCACATGGGACTGACACAAGACCTATGAGAGAGCCATAAGATCTGGAGTGTTAAGTGAAAATCAGGTTTGCTACCTTAGGCCCTCAAAAAGGGCACCAAAAAGATCTTTTTAGGAAACTGAATCTGAACCACGGTGACCCGTTGTCCTTGTCACAATTGTATGAATTTCTATGCATTAATTCAAGTGTTTCACCAAGATTTTCTTTTTAATCCTTTTGGGTTTATTACTTGCTAACGTGAAGAATATCAGCATGCAGTTATGCCTTTTGATAAACATGAAGGAATACCATGCCAGGCTGGTATTAAAACCCTTCTCGAGGCAATTCGCTGTCCCTGTATAAAGCCTCTAGTAGTGGTGGGCAAGTCAATGACCAACGCATGAGTAATACAGATTTTCAGTATCTAACTGCCAGTTCTGTATGTGCAATGCATTTACTTTACTTTATTTATTACTGTGGTGCTTAAGGGACTTCTTCAGACGCATTAGGTGCTACACAGACAAAATGTAGCATCTTACAACTCCATGTCTGCTATGAAAAGGTTGATACTATGCCATGAAATAGTAGTGTCGCATTTTTTTTCGTTATACAGCAGGGTTTCTGTAATGCTGCAGTCATGCTAGTAACTTCTTTGCATATCTGGCAGCTTTTGCGTATGCATGGATATGCATACAACTACTGAATGCATTGTGTATAAACTATATAGACATTCATTGTTAGGCAAAAAAAAAATCTACACCCAGTGTCATCCTAGAGAAAATTGTGAGAGAAATGTGAGAGAAATGTGAGAAATGTTTTCAAAAGAGATACTGGAAGGATTCTGATCTTTTGCCAATGTTTATCATTGTAGCTGCACATAGTGCTGTGGAACTGTACATTTATACCTTGTACATCACCTGGGGACCCAGGGAGCTCAACTATAAAGGAAAAGTCCTAAGGCTTAAAAATACCCTGCTTAATATTGAAGAAATTCAACCAATTGAAGGACTAACCTCTCTAATTCAAGCCTACCTAATCCACCCTATCTCTCTATCCAGGACCTTAAATGACTTTCTGTTACAACAGAGCCTGTGCACCTCCCATCAGGGCATCGACCAAGAGGCAGCTCTCTCTCAGCGCTTCCTTTCGGTCCTCACCTGCCCACCTTTCTTTTCTGTCAGACAAGACATGGCTTGGTTTATATGGCATAGCTGTTCTGAGCTGCGGTATTATTTGTGGGCAGGTGAGGTCAAACAAGTTAAGTTCATAGTCATGCTAATGGTCAGAATCAGCCTCGGCTTCATCAGCTCACTGCAGGGAGAGCGTGTGTCTCCGGCATTGCTGGAGTTTTAGTTGCAGAGCAAGAAAGTACTATAGCAAATAGGGGGAAGGATGCTTTTACTAGAGGTGTTTCAGCTATGAGCTTGTGCGGTCTGTCCCACCACCCCTTGGAGAGCTGAGGAGGAGGAGTGCAGCTGAGTTAGAAGATGACTTGATGATCTTTGAGGTCTCTTCCAACCATAATGATTCTATGATTCTATGAAAGACAGACTCCTAAAATCACCTGGATTTTAGCCTCTTTGGCACTTATGGCGTTAGAGATGTCAGTGTATCTGGGGAGTGGCATGAAGCAGATTTAGAAAGATGGTAAGAGAAAACATTCTAAGAAATTATACAGGATTTAGTCTTCTCTTTTGTATATGCTTCAGGCAGCACCATATCCTGGCACTATACAAATAAAACACCGTTAAAGCATTTCGCAGCTTCTCTGCATTCCGCTTTGCACTGTTTTGCACATTTTGACCAGGTGCAAATGACAATGGAAGGTGCAAATAATCTGTAAAACATCCCTGCATCGTCTTGCCCACTTCACAGGATGTAATGTGCCAGGCAGAGCCTATTCCTTTCTCTCTCAAATTCCTACAGACACAGCTAACTTGAGAAGTGCCTGATTATTCTTGGCTTTACTTCAAGCTGAAGCAAAGCCGACTTTGTGCCATTTTTTCTGGCTTGAATGAAGGAAGTCTTGTGTCATTATACTACATGACAGATGATCTATGTTTATGCTAAAGGTTTGAGACATTTTTGTTTCCTTATTCTGCTTCCAAATGTGCTTGGTGTTTGAAAGTCAGCTTGCTTCTGGTGTGTAAGACAATTCAGGGTCAATGCCTGTGCATTTTGTTTAGACAAAAATATGTCCAAGCTTCTAATTAAATCATTATTTACTGACTTAGGTGATAAACCATTATTTGTTTTCAGCGTTATGAGAAGATAGTGGCAAATCCAATGGGAGGAAATATTGTAATGTGCAACTTTGTTCCCTAGTACTATTTCATACCAATAATTTTCCTTTTTACAAGCTTTAAATGAAACCCTGCCTCCATAAAAATCAATGCACCTTCTTGCCATAGGCTTGAGGCCAGGATTTCCCCTTTTCATATATATTTTTCACAGAAGGCCTGATCCTGATTCTGAAAACACTTAAATGAATAAATTAGCTGTGATCCCATTGATTTCAGTGGGATTTGTCATCTCAGTAAAGTTTATCGCTTGCCTAAGTGTTGGGAGCCTGTAGTGCACACAGATGCTATAAGCAAGTTTCTTGGTGCTGCTCTTTTCTAAGACAGCAGCTTGTGACTATCTAATGGGGAATACTTATTAAAGAAAAGGAAACAGAAAATAGGTATAGCAAACCTAAACACCAAAAATAATTCAAGACATAATTAGATCTTCTGTAGGACAAGATCTGCAGTGAAGAGATTGCTCAGTGTTAATGAATATTAACTAGGATTTATCCTTGAGTGGGGAAAGCTGAGGGTTTTAATTTTATTTCAAAGGTAAAGACTGGTAGAGTTCTGAAAATAGCAAGTTTTACATTCTTTTCTTTCCCCCTGAAATTATGAGTGCATAATAAATGAGCCACTGCTAATGTCACAGATGCTAATTTTCACAACCATGACTGAAGTGATGTTCGTTTCCATTTGCATTTCATTCTAACAATGATGAGAGGTGATGAGTTGATGATAAGCTGTTTTCACCGTACTGCCCGCTGTGCAAATTTCTGCTTATAGGCAAAGATGACACATAGTTCTGTCATTAAAGGTCTTTACTGCATTGCCTCTTGAAGAAAGACTGTTTGTCAAAATCCATTTGAACTCTGTTAAATAAGCAGAAATGGATGACAGCATCTGGGAAGTAGTTTTAAGAACCTGGTTTGTAGTGGAAATACCTGTGGGCCTTTATCAGGGAGGGTTCAGAGAAAGAAAAAATTATACTTGTAATAACTGTGTATGTGTAGATGGGGAAAAAAGGGATTGCAGGTGACACTTCAGAAGGTGTTTCCTGTCTCTCCCTCAGGCTTCGTAAAAAAATAGAACAAGGTTAGAGTTAACCTTGGGTTATTTGTCTTGCGTGAGTGGAAGGCTCTACAATCATATTACTGCCCCTCTCACCTCTGGTATTTTTTTCTTAATTTATATTATCATCTTGCTTCTTGATCATCAGCCAGTTTTTTGGGGTTTTTTCAACAGCAGTTTCAGAAAGTTGTTTGTGTTTTAACATTTATGTTAGCATATCTCTTCTAGTAAGGTCTTGAAATTTGAGGAATTTTGTTTTCTCACCAGAAAGTAAATGTCCAGGGTCTTTGTGGGGAAAGAACAGCCTTCTCTCTCCTGTCCCTTGCTAGGAGGCAGATTAGGATGACCAGGCTCCACAATTTGATGCTCAGATCAACACACACATGCTCATGGAGGGTTCATACAACTCTTGACTAGCTTGTGTGCCAAAGGAAAAAAATGACTTCTGTGGCCTGGTCCAGTCCTGGCCTCTTTTGTGTGTTCCCTTGATTACAGCACTTTCTAAATTTTCACCAACTTTGCACAAAATTCAGGTAATTTCTTATTTCTTCCTTGTCGTGGTTTTCCTTCACTAGCCAGGCTTAAGTCCTTAATAGCAGAATATTTTAAATCAAGTGAGACCAAATTTCCCAAAGGGAATATTTTCACATTAATATTCATTTTGCTTAGAGTAACGAATCCAGTTCACTTCTTTGTTTGTTTTCCTAAGCAAGCACAAACATTTCAAGAAGTATGTCTGAACCACCTTCTCCAGCCATGTTTAGAAACCAGACTATCAACCACATCATTTATAACTGTACTCTCTGATAAATACTGTAGCACAGCTACTAAGGTGACATAAATCAGCATTAGTTGCCTTCTAATTCTTTAATTAGCTTTATAGAACAGTTGACTTACTTCAATATTGTGTTTCTGGGAAACCCAAAATATGTCTTGTACGTGTGTGTTCATATCCCACAGGAAGATGAATGACCACCTACTTTTTTCCCCAAGTGAAATCTCTCCTGTTTACCTGCTTGCTCTTACCTTTCTAGCTTTTTGTATCTTATTCCACTAACAGTGCATCCAAGAGCATGTTCTTACTTTTTTTCTTCTTCCCAAACTTGAGGCTGAAACTGCAGCCTAGGGAAAAGTGTGGAGATTTTTTAACAGCTTCAGGGAAGCTGCTTCTTTGACTCTACGTATTATACACCATACTGCTGCTTTTTCCCCCCCATACCTCTTTGGTTTACTCCATGGATACATAGAAAGCTGGATAACAGCTTCACCTGTACAGTCTTCAGGCTGCTTAATTGCCAGTCATAACATCCACTAGCATCTTTCTGGTAAGCTGAATGTCAACCGTCTGTCATCTCTAACCATCACCCAGCACTGATGCTGACAAGCTTTCTCTGGGAAGGAGATCTAGTGATCCACCTACTGTTTCGCACCATTATGTCTTCTGGATGGAGTTTTAGTCCCTTTCCTACCTTTTTATGTCTTCATCTCTTATTATTTTCACAAGAACAACCGAGTAACTGCACACTCCTGTACTTGATTTCCATGGGATGCTGAATGGTTACTTCCTTGAGAACTGTAGGAAGTTGTAAGTTCCTCTACTTGGTCATACTAACCTCATTCAGAAGGTGTCGTAGGTTTGCTGTTCTTTCAGGTATGTTGAAAGGCAAGTGAGACATGAGGCTACTGGAATACTTGGCTTTAGGTTTTTCTGCAATGTTTCTCATGGCTTCTCCAGGGAGAAGAGAAGCACTAGAGGAGTGCTGTTCAACCAGAACACATGGAAAAGCTATGGAGCAGTTTCATGTCTTCCCTCTGCCATTATGTCTGAGATAGAGATTGAGCTTTGTCACCAACAGCCTGCCGCATTGAGATAAAGAAATCAGCTTCACTTAGCAGCAGCACAGGCAAAAGCAGATGTATGAAGATGAGACGACAAAGTGGCCAAGACAGCTGAATAAGCTCACGCAGCTTGATTCTCTGCTGCCTTCACCTGTGCAAAGCGGATGCTGAGCTTTGCCACTCATGAATTGTTTTCACTCACAACAGCTGTGCTGTTTTTCTCTCATACTTTTGTCCGTCTGCCTCCTTTTTTAAGGTCAGATGTTAAGTCCAAAAATGGCTTCACAGAGCTGGAAAGGGGACATGGTTCACTGATGGATGAGCAGCTCAGAGCCTGTGTAGAGGGTGCATGAAATGACTGATGATGGTAGAACAGGCATTCAACTCTAGTCACAAGTACCTGGCAATGCTCTTCTGGTATTGTCTGTGGGGGTGTTTCCCTTATTTTCTTCCTGTCTCTATAATGGAGCTTATATTTGCTTGATTAATGTCTCTTGGTAATTGTGGTAAAATGTTTGAAAACTATGCATTTGGGATTTTAGTTAGTATCTGAAGGAATGGCAAGAGGCAACACGTTCCTGCCTGTTCATGCAAGCTTAAAACCTTGTAGCTGGCACAATCCCCTTTGCAGTGATAGGCCAGATTTGAGTAGGATTTGGAGTATGGCCTTGAATTTGAGGTACAAAGAACACCTCAAAGTCCTTCCTGCTGTCTGTGCCTCAGTAGCATCATGTCGTTAGTGAGTGTCTCTCAACTACGTGTGGTTTTCAAGGAGGTTGTGGGAGCAGAGGAGGGGTGAAAAGCTCGGTCTCGATTTTGTCTTGTGTCAGAATTAAAACATACTTCAAGCATCTGGTACATTTGTTTTTCATGAGATGAACCAGTAGTTTTCCACTGAGCTGTGATTACAATAACCCCATGCCGCAGAGATAACTGAATGGAGAAAGGGGAATTGATGTGCCCATACTAGACTAGTACTGTTTGCTGTGCCCAGTACCCCCAGTGAGCTCTTGATTGTATTAATTTCTTTCTGATATAAGAGTGACCTGAACAGAATCAGGATGTTATCTTGTCTTCAGATGACTAGATTTTTTTCCTGGGATTGCAGTTATAGAACTTAGGCTACAAAGAAAACCCTGAATTTAACACATCATAATTTCTGCACTAAAAAGTATTCTCATGCAATGCTAAATCATGAGGAAACCCTGAGCTGGAAATCTTCTTTCAGCTTCCATACTGGTCCAAAACCAAAAACTTACTGAATTTATTTTATGAGTTCAAATTTCCAAGGAATTTTTAGATCCTTAGGCATATGTTATGCAAGTATGTCCAGATTTTGAAGCCTGCAAGGCTGCAATGAAGTGCCACGTGTGCTTTCTTGAGCTAGACACTAAGATAACTTTGGCCCATGGATGGCAATAAGCCAACATTGGAATGCAGCCTTCTGGCAAGGGAGGATACATGAAAGGGAAAAAATGGTGACACTGCTCATCATTTTAAAGGAGTCAAAAGTTAACCCACTGTAATGAGTATAGTCTTTTTGTGTGTGTGTGTATGTGTTTTCCAAGATAAGAATAATGTAAATAAATGGGCATATAGATTTGATGAAACACTAAAATTCACAGTGACTGATGATACTGCACTGAATTTTGCTTCCCTACTATAGTGCAACTCCATTAAGGCAATTTCAGTTAATCTCACTAAGGATTCATTAATCAAGTGTAGTCAGGATGTCTGAAGGGAGATAATGAGGGAGAAAAAATTGGTCTACTGTTTAGATCTTATTCTTTAACTAGTTCTTTTGTTTATCATGTTCTGTAATATCTGTATCCCGATAAATAAGTTCCAGTCACAATTAGTTATCATAACAGATGACTAACACTTCTTTATTTACTTACAAGTTCAAAATTATTCCATAAATAGATCAATTAACTTTGCATTCTCTTTACATCGCATGCCTATACAGATTTCCAGCCTGCAGTACCAGTTAACAGTGAAATTGAAACAAGGTGGACCAGCAGCATTTTAAAATTTTCTCCCTTTTAGCCAAAAGTGCAAGGATCCATGGAGACAAAGTCCCTAATCCTACATCTTTTTCTCTAAGCACTAACATCCTAAATGCATACTGCAGTATCAGCAGTCTCTTAGTACCTTCCAAAATTTCTCCTCTAAAAAGCCAAAGAAAAGATTTGTTCATTTTTTACTCATTTTTTACTCATTTAGGATTACATACTGTATATCTGCCCCACATAAAGCTGTCACTATATTACTTTAAAAAAAAAGAAAAAAAAAGTTGAGTTCCAAGAGCCCAGTGGGGTTGGAGACTGCTGAAGATGGGAATGTTTATAAGCTCTGGGATATTAACTGCAGCACTCAACCTCAGGTGACATAAAGCATGCAAAAAAGAACTTTCTGTCAGTTTTATTATTTCTAAAAAGGTTCCCCTTGAAAGAGAAGAGTGACCTTGCTCTGCTGAGCTGACATATGCCACTGAATTAATGGCTAAGCTTTGCTGTAGGGAAGCTTGCAGAAACATTACCACTCCAATGGCTGAGTTTGCTGTGAACATTAATCAGGGGAACCAACATGATGTATCAAACACTCATTTAAAAGTAATAAAAACTAACTCTCTTTCCCCCCCCTCCCCCAAGTTTCTTAGAATTAGCTTATTGTTGGTCGTTACCTGTTGTCAAGGATAAGACTGCAGGACAGCAGTAAAACTTGTACAAGGGTTTTCTAAAGTTTGCTTACTCTTCAGGAAAACCAAACGAGCTTTAGGGAAGGTCAGATTTAACCATGACTTAGAGGTTATTTTTTTGATCTTGTTTCCCTCTGGAAGGTCATTTGAAGGAACACCTTCCACTGAAAACACGCCTCTCCCTAGCAAGGAATGCAGAAGCTGCCTTTCATTCTCCGTGACTCCCTGGGAGCAGGACCAGCTCCCACATCATGCATGAACGAAGAGTAAGATAGGCAAGGAGGCTCTCACTGCTCTCAGAGTAACTTCTGTAAAGGATCTTGTATGGCTCTGGTACAACAGATGAGTGGCAGAGGCTCTGACCAAAACACTGTCAGACCAGGCAGGAGTATTTTCTGCCTATCTGCTGCTGTTCTGCGCCGGGGTGGGCAAGCAAGTGTCCTGCAGTTGGCAGCTGTGGCTGCTTCTCAGGCTTGCTGAAAGGCACAGGAAAGCCCTCGGACACGCTGTGTCTCCCCGTGCTATTCTGCGTGCGGTCTATGTATAGCACGACGAGGCGGTAGGCTCCTTATCACCGCTTCTGCTCTAGCATGGGAGCATTCGTGGTAGCTGTGGTCCCACCTTGCTGGTGGAGTACGCTGTCTGCCCCGCTCCGCGTGTGCTGGACAGGCATGGGACTCCCTTTAAAACTGAGCTTTTGGGTGCTACATGCTTCTCAGCTCATCTTGGGGTATATATATTTGCATCTTCACTTAAAGCCTGCAAACACACGTGTGAGTCGTTTCTCTTGCCCAAGAAATCCAGCTGAACCCCGCAAGGTCAGGACCTAGATAACACGCAGCATTAATAAAATCGTGCTGTATAAGTAAGCAGGGAATGGACTTTAATTGAAGCAAGGTGATTCGTTTTTGAAATATGAGAATTCATCTATGAATTTATCTGGTTCAGAGAGGAGAAAGTTTCAGGGGAGGAAAGATGTTGGTATTTAAGGGATTAAAGATCAAAGCCTACAATGCTTACGTAGCGTTTAACCAGCCTTTACTCAGCCAGCGCTCCCCTTTACTGCAGTCACGGTTCTGTGGAGGGTGGATTTCCAGGCTTGTCCCTCGATGTTTCTGCCCGTGTGTAAATGAAGGGTAAAAAAGGATAGCGGGGAGGTAGAAGTGCACATCATGCCAAGTCCTTAACTGTCATTTTCATAGCTCCTCTGAGTTTGTCACACATCCTTAACCTTCTTTTAAAGTCATTTTCTTTTCATGGTTTTGTGTGCCACTGAAAGTCACTTTTAATTAAATGTCATATAAATAATAAAGTCTTAATTACATAATTATTGCAAATACCTGTGTGCACACTCCCAGAATTGGACAGACTGCCAGAAGAGCACTTGGAGTGACTTTTCTCACCGGGAACTGAGTGCTCTGCAGCAACCGGGCAGAAACGATGGCGCTCAAAATTCAGGGTCAATGCGCGTTTAAAGGAAAGGAGACAGATCCCTTCCCCCTTGCACATTTTGCAACCCTCAGTTGCAAACAACTTTCTTAGCATTAAGATTGACGTTTCTTGAACTGCTTCCTCATTTTGTTCCTCACAAACTTGTTTAATCAACACAGCACATTTTTTGCTAGATGAAATTGCCTTTTTGCTCAGACTTCCTACACGGCTTGCCTCTTCCTGAGGAAGGCTTACAGACCTTGCAAACCATCTCACCCTCTTTTAACTTCATGAACGGTAGCTTCCCCCTTGCTCTCAGCTGCACCAGTGCCTGCCCTGCACAAGGTGCCCTTTGCAAGCACTAAAAACCTGAGTTTCTGGTGGAAACTCTGACGTGCGGGCTGGTTATCGGGAACTACGTGCTTTGTGTCTGCATCGGTTCAGGCTTGGGAGACTGAGGCTGGTACCAGATAGCAATACTGATAAAACAGCTGCTCAGTGTTTACTTTGGAGAGCGAAGTTTGTTGACCTGGAGGAGTGTTAAGTATGATTAACTCATTATTTTATATAGCTTTTCTTTTCCAGTCATTTTCCATCATTAAAATGAGAGTGTTTGCTCTGATGCTGCACGCTAGCACTTTTTTTCAAAGACGATTTTGCTCCCCTCTCTCCCCACCTCCATGCAGTTACTGAATACCAGACATGATAACAACCAGTCTTTTATAGAGTCGTTTTTAAGCCAGTTAAAAATGCCATTTCAGTAGATTGCCCTATTTGAGTTAGCAAGAACAAGCTGTATCTTTTTTATTGCTTTTGACTGGCGAAGTACAAGGTTTAGGCCATGTTTCGTGTGGGCTATAAAGTTATATTAATAGCTTGGTTAGTGGTCAGAAGTTCTATATGTGTAACTAATGTGTAAATAGGAAAAAATCCCTGAGGTAGGGAGGTCACAATGTCGTCTTTTTTTTTTTTTTTACTTCTGTATTACTCTTTGGAGAGTTACTGAATCTTCTATGCAAATTCTCATTCTTTATACAGAAGTGAAGGATTTTTTGTTGTTGGGTTTTGTTGTGTTTTTTTTTTCACTGAACATCCCAAAAGCTAAAAATTGCTATCTTGCCTTCTGGGAAAGTAGGAGACTATTTCTTTGATTATCTATGCAAAAAGATAAGCTAGCAGAGTGCCAATACTCATCCCTACTTTGGTAACTCTTAATTTCCTTCTCGGAGTAGTCTCCTCCTTCTGAAGGGACTAGGAGCATCAGAGAATAGAAGAAATGAATCAAATCCTGAGCTCCACTTATCTCCATCAATCAAAGCAACAAGCACGGACTGTCCTCTTGGGAGCTGCTGTGGCTTCTTCTGAGCAGGGAGGGAAGAATACAAATGTCTGTGGCAGGCGAGGAATTTGGGCAATACGCTGAGCTCCCTTTTCGTTACTCTCGGTGACTGCATTTGCCCCTATACAGTATACGTGGTCTGAGCAGTCTAAGGATGAATGGAAGCTAAAAATGAAAATGTATGGAGGAATTTGAAGAGATTTACTTGTGTGAGAGGGTCAGTACAAAGCCATTGCATCATGCTGGACTTAAAAGCTACTTTGAATAGGACTTGAAGCAAAACATCATGGGCCAGAATTTCTCACAGCAGGGAACCAGATCTCTGAGCAGTGTGAATTGTCCAAAGGAAAATATGAGACAAATTATCAATCATATTGATTATTTAGCAGGATAACTACTGTTTTGGCTCAAAGGTTGTCTTTAGACACAGAGAAGCTCTGACTAGTTTACCACAAGAACTAACTCGCTTCTCCTAGGATATGCCCTACAAGGCAAGGATGTTTGATAACAGAAAGACACGGATTGCAAAACCTCTTCTTGTTGTTTTTCTATTTGTATACCATACCATTTCCTGGGGAAAATGATAGGCTATTTACAGATAAACCAGATCACCAGCTGCAGACTATCCAAATTAAAATAAGCAGCAATTACACGGCACTTACACCTTTAAAATGATTATTTAAAGTTCCTGAGTTTCAGGGAATTGAAGATATAGGAAAAGATGGAAGAAGCATTTAAAATACTGAAAAGTATGTTTGATATTTTCTATTATGCTAATTTGGTATACCGAAGGGGAAGGAATGAAAGTTAATGCATTGGTTTGTAGAAATTATTTGATCAGTCCTTGTGTGGGAAAATAAAAGTGTTTCTCCCCTGCCCTTGCCTCCATTAGATTTTACTGAGCAAATTCATGTTGGCTTAATGTATCCATTGGTAGCTCTTGCATGAATCTAGCCAGAAAAAAAACCCTTAACTTTATAGGATGCTGAATCCTACTATCAAAAGTCAATAGCATATTTTCTCCTAGCAGCTTTGCCTATGCTTTAGAAGCTTCCCTTCCCCTGGAAATCAGGCCTGTGCGTTTCTTCACAAAGTAGGTGTTCCCTGACACTAATGCAGTGACTGACACTACTGAAAGTAATAGTCCTGATCCCTTTGCAGCCCAGAGCTCCTAAATCTGCTTTTTGTTATCAGTATAATGGGGTTGAATACATTGTTAAGAGGTGGTAGCTATTGATTACTTAATGGAAAAAGTTAGTATAGAGAATTGCTGAAGCAGCCCTATTTCGTGCTCTCCAGTGCAACAAGACCATTATCTAGAATAGTGGAAATCCTCCTGTAACCCTTATTAATATTTAATAGGGATGAAGCAACATTGAAGTACACTACAAAATAGCCAAAGGCTTCTGCACATGTAGGGTATAAGGTTGTTTCAAGGGTCGAAAAAGAATAACTGATTTCCCTGTGCTCAAGCTGTTTCTAGGTAAGACCAACCATCAACAATGTTTTTCCTCTTGTTCCTTTTAAAGTATTTGCAGCACATCTGCACTTTAATATACAGTTATTCCTACCAGACATCTTGAAGTGATTGAATGCAACAGAAAGGTCAGTGTATGTTTAGAGATCGCTGTGTGAGACTATTTTATACTTTCCCAATATTGCTGTGAATCCCAGCCGCCTTCTTTCTCTCCCTCCCGCTCCATGCTGCAGGGCACATTTGGCTGGGTTGACAAGCCAGTGAAAGGTGTTAATCCTGTCTAATAGAACCATAATCCTTGGGGCTGTGTTTTTATATCATACTATTGAGCTAACCCCTTGTCACAGGATATTGTTCATCTACTTAATAGCTAAGTTCTTTATGGGAATTTTAGATAAAATTAAAGTGTACAATCCAAATTGTCCTTTTCAATTTTGCAAGGTAAAAGCAAACAAATAAACCACAATGTTTAGCCAACAGAGACTTTCGGAGAGATTACAATCAATTAAGAGGAGAGCTATGTGATTTTTTTTTCTTTTCTTTTTTTCCCCCCCTCAATGAATAGTAAATGTCATTTTACTTGTCCAAAAATATTCACAAATCTGGGTCAGCTTCTTCAAATAACCTTTGGCTGGAAATATTTTTCAGGTTAGATCTGCCCAGAAATGTAGTGGGAAAAAAAGTGATGTTATTTCTTTTTCTCTTAAGCTGCAGTGCTTAGAACATGGACCCAAAATGTGGGTACATTTTCCTCTTCCATCTGGCTGTGCTCAGGCCTCTCCCACTGCGATGTCCACATTAATTTTTTTTTTTGGAGGTGCGGAGCTGGTTAATAAATTATTGTGGGAAAACAGGGAAATGAAACAGCAAGGAGTTTTTATTTTCAGTCGTGTTCCAGAGGATGCTGATTTTTTTCTTCTCAAATGGAGACTTGAAGACAAAGTATTTGCACATGGTTTCCCGTAGCTTTTCTTTGCCATATTTTTTTCCCCTCTGAAAACTATTTGTAGTTTAAACGTGACTGTGTGTAAGAGATAAAGGAGCTAATAGGGATGGTAACCCTGTGATTTATGAGCAGGGACAGAATAAGATGGGGTCCTTCCTGGATGGAAATACCCAGGGGAAGTATGTGTGTGCTCCGCATAGCTGGTATCATTTTGATGAACTCCTTCCTTACGATCACAATTCCAAAGCCTGAAAGCTACCTCACCACCCTGTGTGGCATCAGGAGCCTGATGCAGTTACTGCTGAGTCCCGCAGAGGACTAACCGCTGCCAGGAGAGCAGAGCGTAAGGAGACCGAGCAGAAGGACCGATCCTTCTGGATGTGGGGATTGAGGGCACCCTCAGTAAATTTGCAGGTGACACCAAGTTAGGAGGGAGTGTTGATCTGCTGGAGGGTAGGAAGGCTCTGCAGATGGACCCGGACAGGCTGGATCCATGGGCTGAGACCAACGGCATGAGGTTCAACAAGAACAAGTGCCAGGTCC
>NW_009596366.1:47603-49615 GCF_000690535.1 Cariama cristata
GGGGGAGCGGTGTCCCCGGTTGCCCAAGGCGGCCAATGGCATCCTGGCCTGTATCAGGAATAGTGTGGCCAGCAGGACCAGCGCAGTGATCGTCCCCCTGTACTCGGCACCGGTGAGGCGGCATCTTGAGTGCTGTGTTCAGTTTTGGGCCTCTTGTTGAGGTGCTGGAGCGAATCCAGAGAAGGGCAATGAAGGTGGCGAAGGGTCTGGAGCACAAGTCTGATGGGGAGCGGCTGAGGGAGCTGGGGGTGTTCGGTCTGGAGAATAGGAGGCTGAGGGGAGACCTGGTCGCTCTCTACAACGACCTGAAAGGAGGGTGTAGCCAGGTGGGGGTCAGCCTCTTCTCCCAGGCAACCGGTGACAGGACAAGAGGGCATGGTCTGAAACTGCGCCAGGGGAAGTTCAGGCTAGAAATGAGGAGGCATTTCTTCACAGAAAGGGTCGTTAGGCATTGGAATGGGCTGCCCAGGGATGTGGTGGAGTCCCGATCGCTGGAGGTGTTTAAGAAAAGACTGGACGTGGCACTTAGTGCCATGGTCTGGTTGACATGGGGGTGTTAGGGCAAAGGTTGGACTCAACGATCCCAGAGGTCTCTTCCAACCAAACCGATTCTGTGATTCTATGGGAAGCAAACAGCAGCTTGGTAGCTGTAGGGAGAACAGGTACAGGGACATACCAGCACTCGGACACTCACCAGCAGCTGAAATTGTTATTTAGGTCTCGGCTCAAACAGGTCTTTGGGTTTTCCAGCTTTCCAGAGCATGGCACTCTCACAGCATTACTAACCCTGCCGCCTGGGTAGGGGACTGGAGGACAGGCGCAGCAAGGGTGATGTTCCCTTCAGCGCTCGGTGTTTGCGCAGTTCTGCTCCTCTTACCAGCACCAAGAGATTTCTCCTTAGCTTCTCTGGAAGCATTAAGTGTGTCTGCAACACGAAGGCAGGCAACGGGACCAGCTATTAGGTCAGTCCTTTCCTCCTCTTTCGTTGCCCAAAGGATGATCTACCTCAGTTGTCTCTGAGGCTACCTCATGAAAAGTCTGGTTTCATATATCTAGACCAGGTTTCAATACCTGGTAGAGAAGATTGGAAAGCTGTAATGGTAGACCCAGGACCCCTTTTGAGACTTGTGGCATTCCCGGATGGGGAGCAAAAGGAGGGAGCTGGGTGCTTTAGGAATCTGGGGGGAGATGAAAAATTGGTTCATGTGGCTTGGGGGGAAGAAAGCAATGGACCGAGGAGCTGGTTTGGCTGAAATCACGTGGGCGAGGTAAATGGATGAATAAATACAGTAAAACCTGTAACCAGGTAGCCTGAAATGACTTACGTGTTTTTTCCCTCCAGAGGAGATTTTGAATACTCAGAAATATACTGAGATGATATTGCATAGTATATAATACTAAACCTTGCTTCATGAAATCTGATACTGCATTAAAAGACTCATTTAGTTTGGAAGAGTGAAGAACTTTAAAAAAAGGAGTTGTTCTGGATTTAGCTTTGAGTATTGGTGTAGATACAAACTCTTAAATATACTGTCGAGTTGATAAATGTCCAAATTCTAGCTGTTATTAGGGTCACACTTAACGGGAATTCTGACTCGTCATCAACACCAATTTTATGCAGTTTGCCACCACGGGCAGTGCAGTGTCAGACAATTTTGCCTGGGCCTGTCTGGCAGGTATTTCTGGGTGACCTCTCACAAAAATCTGCTGTGTCACTTCCCTCCTTGCCATGTCAATTATCTGCACACAGAAAGGGTGAAAATTAGAAGGAAGTAAAAGCAATCCGTTCACGGTCTCTTATGCACAGCTCAGGTGATGCAGCCTTTCTTATGTGCTGTGACACAGGGAAAAATTGTAACCAAGTATGTTTAAAAATCAGATTTTTGAATTGGAGAATTGGGAAGAAAACCACAGGGCCTGTCTGATTATTCTGTTACTTACTCCCTCCACAACATATGCATTTTGGAAAAAAATGTATTCATAATCCTCAGTGGTCCATGCTGATTCCTGCT
>NW_009596366.1:49642-64859 GCF_000690535.1 Cariama cristata
CTGGTAAAGAACCATAACGTCTCCCCAGCATCAAAAGTAAAATGTGTAAGTTGCCACAGTTGACACCACCATAACCAACTCCATAGGTCATACAGTATTTATGGAAACACCTTTTTTCCTAAGCTCACGGACAGCAATCTTACTGTGTGTAATTAATATGAAACTGATGTAGAAGAAGTCAATCATATCCATGATCTACGTAGTATTTGAAGCAGCATTGGTTCTCTTATTCATTTTTCTGCTTCTGGCTGTACAGTCACAATTTTTTTTTTCCCTATAGTCACCTCCCAGTTTGTTTCTAGCTGGATGTAGCAGTTCATGGTCCACTGATCTGGGAGGAATTTTTAACAAAACCAGGTGACTTGACAGTTGTATTTAAGTCTTAATAACAGAAAAAAACACCATCAGTGAGTCAAGGTTTGTCTTCTCTTTTCTTACAGCGCACAAGCAGCTTCGGAAGCTTTGACCGTTTCAGGCATCACTCAACATCAAAGACAGATGATTCAGCTGAGGTCTGTATAACACAGAGTTTTATTTTCTTCAGTTCACTTTCCCATGGCAGTTATGCAAAAACATTGGGATACTGTTGTGTAAATTTTACACTGGTGAGAACTTTGCTTGTGTACCTGGATCTGTTTGGGTGATAGAGCCCTTGCTCAAGAGAATCACACCCAAACTTTGATGAGAAGATTAGAAACAGTTTTTCAAAAAGACAAAAGTGCACTTAGGTGGGTGCATGCTCAAAGTAACCAGCACATGTATGCAACCCACTGATGTGTCATTTTTGTTTTCAAGAACCTGCATAAATCCCCTCAATTGTTGTTTGGATCAAGGACAACAAACAATGGGAAACAACATTTTCTAGCATAAAATATATTTTCTTTCTGTCATTCACACGTACAGTGGTGTGCTGCAAACCTGTTTAGGTACATGATTCCCCAGGGAAATGGCTATGACTGACTTTTGTCATCCTAACTGCATTGGTGTCCTTAATATTTTTCTGTAATTCCTATTCCACTACACTGAATTTCATTCTCATGGTGAGTTGTTGCTTACTTTTTTATTTCAAATTAGATATCTGAGTTGGAGACTATAAGCGATGTTGGAGACACAGTACAAACTAAAGCAGCAAATAATGGAGGAAGTTTGAGTAAGAAGATGAGAGCCATCTCCCTTACCATGAAGAAGAAGATGGGTAAAAAGTACATCAAGGCACTCTCTGAGGAGATGGTAAATACAGCTTAAGAATCTTGTGTTTGATGAGAATACATGTGAAGTAAAAATGTTATACGCATTTTTCCTGTTCATGTTTCAATTACCAGTTTATGACAATCCATAAAAACACGGTAACACATAGTGAATTAAAACAGCTTTTAGCATGTACCCTTTCTTTCATGTGCATGTTAGTGTATACACACATGCATATATACAGTTAAAGCATCACACAATAAGGGCCCAAGATAGACACAGGAGTTTTACATCATTGAATTTTGCTTTGTCATCAAGGAGTATCCATATAAGCATCACAAAAAAATCTCCCGATGGATACAAGGGAGTATTGGATGAACTCCACCGGCAGTCTGATACTCAATTTGTACAAAATGCTTTCAATACAAGAATTATTTCCAAAGTCCATTTTGTAGAGGTCAGCCAGCACCCTAGAGCATGATAACTCATACGCCTTATCTGCTTTTGCCCTATCTAATCTTAGTGAACATATCTTTATTAAACATAAAAACCTTACAATGTTTCACACACTCCAAGTCCTGTTTACTCAATATGTTGTGTCAGTGAGTTCCAAACTTTAAAAAACATAAGGAATAAGGACTTGTCATACTTAATCATCCTAAAAAATCTAGCTAGTCCTCATCCTTTCTCACACATGTCAATATCAAATAAGTAGGGAAAAATAAATAAAAAACTTCACAAATAGAAAACAGTGTTTCACAGGATACCTTTAGACAGTTTTTGGAGGTCAAAGACAAGGTTTCCTATGTCACTGGTTTAGTTTGCGTTTTCTGCTAAAATTTGAGAGGTTGTAATCTATGATTTTTATATTATAAGAAAGAAAAGACAGAATTTCAACATTTATACTCTGCACATTTACAGCGACGATTCATATGGCAGAAATTCAATGAATCATCTGGTTGGGCACACATGTAGCATAATCTTCCTTCCTGCAAGAGATGATGACAATCAATACTGGCCCCCTGATTAATCTATGGGTTATGCTGCTGACTGGTGTAACTTGTTGAAAAATGACATAATCTTGCATTTCAGTGCTATGCCTTATACATATCTGTATGGGTCTCTACTTCATACATGCACTGTCTTCTTTGCTTGACTTCATCAACCGACTGATGAATAATTAATATTTCCCCAAATATAACATAACATCCTAAGTACTGCAGGATGTTTCAGTTGCATCAGAGTATCACGCACATTGATGTGATGAAATCTGCTGAAGAAATTCCTTCCTTTGAAAGGTCATCATTATTTCATTTAGTTGTTACATTATCCCTAACTTACCTGTGACTGAAATATGGATCTTACTGTTTTGAATGGGCTGTGATTCCTGAGGTGCGATTTAATGTTATAAACTCAAGGGGCTAATTTCGTTCAACTTTAGATTTTGCAAGAGAAGCATGTATCTGTTAATTCTGAAATGCACTGGATTTTGAGGCCAACGTGTAGGTTGGACAATGTGGTGAGCATGGTGCTGGAACACACCGATGCCCTACGTGTGTGCAAGCTGTCTCCAGAACTCCCTGGCTTGGGTGCCAGCCTGCTGCCAAGCGCCCATGATTTTCAGAAGTTCAGTGCAAAACACGGCTGAGTCAGCTAGCCCTTCACCATGTGCTTTCAGAATTAAACTTTATATTCCTTCCTCTGAGACAATCAGAAAAAACACCTTACCTGGCTACCTGCGAATTTCCTGTTAAAAGCTTTTGTCACTGCTGTGGTATATTGCAGTCTTCTGAGATGGAGAATCAGTTTAGCTGCTTGAGTGGGAGTTGAATAAAGAGAGTGGGTCAGAGAGGAGACAAGGGATTTCTCCAAGATCATAAGGTGCTAGGGGTGATGCTGGGCATCCTTAGTACCAGGCATCAACTTCTACAATGCTTTCTCTGATAGGGTGGTTCTTAATGAAGTGTAATGATGAGTTAATCTTGAACGATGATTTAAAAGAAAAAAGCAAATGTTTGTCTAAAATACATCACTTGGTGGTTAACATCTGATTTTTGCGTTAAAGAATGAAGAAGGAAAAGACGACAGTGATCCTGGTGGTGGAGGACACACTGAGAAGGTCTCCCTAAAAGCCAGTGACTCTATGGAAAGTCTCTATAGTCTGAACAGTGGCCAGAGCTCATCTAGTAAGTACAAGATATCCATACTTCTTATTCAGTCACTGGATCAATATTGTTATTGTTTAAGTCTGAGGTATCAGGACTGGTGATCAAAAATGTGATAGTAGAGAGCTCTTCAGTCTGGCAGACAAAAGCGTAATTTGATTAAATGGATGGCAGCTAGGGTAGATATACCTCTCTCCAGAAATGAGCTGAGTGTTTTTAAGAGTGGAAATATCAACTGAAGTAAAAAAATAACATGGATTATAGGGGATGCTGCTGATATATATGCCATAAATGTTTTTTGGGGTTATCACTGGTATGATGCTGGCACCCATAGGGTCGCAATCACTGGGTGCAGCCACACAAGCATCCTCGCTGAGGGTAGTGGCTGAGAGTTCATCCTTCGCCCTGCAGATGTGAGGCATCTCTCTGAGATGATGGGTGATGGGGGCCTGACCTGGTGGCTTCAGGCCATGATGCAGAGAGACACAGTCTGCTTCTCCACAAACCTGCTGAAAACCCTCCCCCAACAGGGTAGTCTCAGTCAGAAAGCAGATGGATCTCTGATGAGAAGTGGAGTTTGCCTCCACCTCTCCATCCGTTGCTCCGCTGTGGACATTTGCTGGGCAGCAGGCCACAGCTGCCGATGATGACGTTGCTGTGCCATCACTGCAGGCACCACGTGAGCCCTAAGTGGGGACCCGAGCTACGGTCCAGACCATTTGCACTTAGTAGTTAATCTGGCCCTGAGACGGAGCTGTGCACTTAAGCAATCACCTCAAACAAAACGATTTTTATGATCATTTTCTATGATATGATTTGTGAAAATTGTATATGGGAGTTTACTTCCAACACACTGCTGCTCTTATCTAAAAACATATTTGGATGGGATATTGCAGAGCTTGCTCAAATTTGCTTGAATTACTCTGCCGATATTTTATTGCTCAACTTGGATAAAATGACAGGCAGAAATGTTGATAAGATTAAAATTTCCCTCTGCAATGCAGGTTCCTTTGATGTTTCAGCTAGCTCTGTAATGAAATAAAATAACTTCTACAGTACTTGTTTTCATTTCTCTGAATAAACAGGAGAAGTTCAGCAGAATTAATTCCCTAAGTTGCACTTTTAGAGTACATTTTATTAATCTGCAGAGGTAGTATTTCAAAAAGTCTGTAAGTAAAATGTGTAGTCTATTAGTATCATCACCAGAAAAAGATTACTATAGGGAAGATGTTAATGAAAGAGCTCCTACCTGTTTTCTTCAGTCTCTTGTAGCATGCTTTTTATTGAATGTATTTTTCCTAGAATGTGTCAAAACCACACACAGTACAAAAAAACTCTAATTCTGTGCTTTTGAACACTTTCCTTTTGGCTGCTGTGCAGAATTGCATGTTTGGGTATTTGGTGCAGGAGGTCTCTCAACTTGACTCTCTTTAAGGTGGGGTGACCAGCTGCTCAGATGGAACGAGCAACAGGGACAGCCTCCGGTTTGATGACGAAGTCCCTTACAGCGGGCCCTTCTGCGGTCGAGCCAAAGTTCACACCGACTTCACACCAAGTCCCTATGACACCGACTCTCTGAAAATCAAGGTAAGACAACCGCCAGGATTGCTTCTTTTCCAATAAGAATGCCAGAGGGACATTTCTTACACGTGAAGAACATGTTTACTAATGCATTTTTAGCTGTTAAGCATGTGTAACACTCTAAAAGCAAGACCAATCTGGTGTTGCAATGCTTCTGTAAGGACTTAATTCAGACACTGCTGCAAAGCCAACTGCTGCTGAAGGCTTTTTAAGGCTTAGACTCCAGGTAGGTACCTCATCATGGTATCTACCTGGCTACCACAGCTTTCCTCAGAGTAAAATACATGCTGCTTCCCACATCCTAGGTCTGAAGTAAGAAAAATTTGAGTCTCGTGGGATGTGAAGTTGCCTCCACAGCTTTTTTTAGTCATAACTAGATTATATCAAAAGCTTAGTGGCACTCATTGCCTTTAATGAAAACAACTTGCTTTTCCATTAAGCTTTTCTTTAAGCGTACCTTTGAACTATCAATTTTCTCTGGCCCTGACAATGTGGCAGGAGTGTTCAGGCTATGCAAGTGAGCAAAAGGAGCTCCAGACGTGGGCCTGATTGAACGTTACTAAAGAAGCCCAGCCCTTTTCTTCTCCTTCCATGCAGAGATACATTCAACGTCATCATCCTTCAGACTACTCCTGTCTGTAATCTGGACTTCTTTCTTTTCCCTCTTTGTAAACACCTTCATATCCAGATTGTATTCACACTTTGGCATCTTTTCTTTTTCTTCACAGCCTCTTCTTTTTGTCAAAACCCTCATCTCTATCTCCTTGCAGTGTCCCTCTCTTCTTCTCTGGCCTATATTATAGCCATGGTTCTGCCAGTACTTGTGGTCTTCACCAGTTGCCCTCCACTTTCACCTACACCTGGGGCATTTCTTTCAAAACAGTTTAACTGGCCACAAAACAGCAACTGTCTGCTGGCTCACATAGGTTCCTTTTTAGTCACTGAGGCGGTATATTTTAGAATTATAAACTAATACTTAGGGTTGAATTCCCCTAAATTTGTCTCACAAAATTTCAGTACTCTGAATCTGAATTCAAAGTGCGTCTGCAGCTTGGCTTACAGCCACTGCCTAATCCTGATCTGCATCCATGTCTGAAGTTCCTGAGCCTCTATGAGTGTGTAGAATAATACGCATGCTTACAGAGCTTTGAACAAATGTTTGTTTAGCTTTCATTTCAAATCTGCTCATAGCTCTGAGCTCCATATTCTAACAAAACCAGGTCATTGGAACACAGTCAACTTCATCATTTTGTACCAAAACTAGGATGACTGCTTTCCTTGCAGTTTCTTGACCAGACCAGAAAAAATTCAAAAGTCTTGGAGTTGTTAACAGATATTTTAACAGAGTTTGATTTTTAACTTTGTAACAGAACGTCAAATGAAGTGTGTATATAGGGTTTTGTTGGATAACTCTTTAAAGACTTTCAACATTTTTACAAGTTCTGTGGCACCTGCCCAGAAGAGAGGACTCGATTTTGAGGTCATGGGAGCAAGTTATGTAGGGGATACGACTTACAAGGGAGCCTTTTTACTACGAGAATTACTCAGAGTTACTGTTTTGCTGAGCTGAGATCTTGGTTCCCACCGTGTGGCTGTGAACACCTTTACCAAAAAGCCCTCTTGAAGTAGCTGTGTTGTCACTTTTTTGCACTGACATTTGTGAGTCAATGCACAAGTGTGGAGAGCTGGAGCCTTTAGATCTGCCTGCTAAGGTGCCTTCAACTATTTTCACAGTCAATTGTGGGAACATTTGTCAGTCCTTTGGGAAGGACAGACAGGAAGATATTAAGGGAGTTAAATGTTCTTTACTGCCTTTGAGAAAAGTAGCCTGTGTTTTTTACTGTAAAATGGGTAAGAGTCCACCTTTCACATAGCTCGGTTACCAGTTTTTGAAGACCCTTGAGATGCTGGATAATAAGATTATTGTGTAAATGGTTTGGCACATATTTGGAAAATAACCTCACAGTGTTCCCTTGCTTTTTGCCAAAGGTATGCCCACTATCCCTGGCAAATGTTGATTGCTATTGCAACCCTACCCTTTTTCAGGGACCAAGTGGAGCACAAAATTGGTGAGAGGGGATGCTTATGCTCACCTCTCCTTCACAAATATTTGGAGATAAGGACTAACTCAATTTTCTGTAATTATTTTACTGAGATTTTATAAAAGCAGAGGATCTAAATCTAGGATATTTTAAAAAATTACTTCGTATCAACTAGTTAAAATTCTGTGCTGTCTGTGCTGGTTTTGGTCCATAGAGGAAAAGCTACATATAACAAACCAGATGTGTAAGCAGTGTTGTGTTTTTTTTCTTGTTCTAGAAAGGAGACATTATAGATATCATCTGTAAAACCCCCATGGGCATATGGACAGGCATGCTGAACAACAAAGTAGGAAACTTCAAGTTCATTTACGTGGATATTATCTTGGAAGAGGAAGCTGCACCCAGAAAGATAAAGCCGCACAGAGGAAGCAAAAGGACCAAGCCTAAAACGTTGCAAGAGCTCATGGATTGTGTCCACTTGCAGGTCAGCCAACACATTTCCCAGCCGTATTTGAAATGTTTCATTTGCGTGCGCTCAGGTTTGGATGTCATTTACAGGCAGAAGTAGAAAGGCAGGTTTCAGCAGTTTTGAACTCCACAAAGCAAAGCAGCTTCGTGTCTGTCTTTTATCTGATGAGAGTGGCTTACAGAACTGCATTTTACCACATCATTTGGTTAGGCTAAGAGGCTCCGTGCAAAGAGGCACGGTGGTGACCTGTCACCGTAACGTGACTGCAGTTGTGTGCCTCAGAGTAGGAGGTGTGTGACTGAGGACACCTCAGCGACAGGGCTGCAGCCTGACTCCAGTGCCAACATTTAGAATTTGGGTTTCTAATTTCTTGTGATCTTTAGGGAGGAATAGTCTTCCTGCACTATGTTCATGCTGCGCCTCTGTCCCTCTCTGCAACCCTAGTTCTTGACTGAGTGTCAAAGAGTAATTAGGTCGTGATTTACAGGTAACATATTTAATAACAGTTATTGCTTTGGTGCTCATGCAAACACTCCTTTCCCTGGAGTACGCGCAGTTTCATACTGTGTCAACACACAGCTTGGGGGGACTATGTGTGACACAGGACGGCTGAGGGCTCCCTCAGCTTCTCCTCCGCGCTTATATCAAAGGGCTCCTTCTGTGCAAAGGCAGAGCACACCCTACCTCAGAGGGTAGGGAGGCGCTCATGGAGTGACCCCAAAAGTCCAGATCCTCAGCAGATTAAATCATTTCTAGCAGAACTCTGTCCCGGTCCAATTTGCTGCTGGACTGCATTAGACAACTCAGGCACAGAGGCTGAGATGGTCAGGAGGACCCCCAGGCATCTCCGCCTCTGTCCTCTCTTGCTCTCCAGCTCTGGTTTTATGCCAAAGGTGGGTCAATCAGGCTGGAGAATGGAGCCCGTTTCAACCTGACAAAGAGAAATTGTGCCTATTCCTCTACTAAACAAAGTCCTTGTTTACATGAGAGGATTTGCTTGTTCTTTTTGTAGGAATATGCCTCAACCCTCTTGCTAAATGGCTACGAAACTCTAGAGGACTTAAAGTACCTACAGGAGAGCCACCTGATTGAATTAAATATTTCAAACCCAGAAGACAGGGCAAGATTGTTATCAGCAATTGAAAATCTACAGGACTATGACAGTAAGTGTTTAAGCTTTGTTAAGTCATGTGCAAGTTCTAATTGAAGAAACACATTTAAAGAAATAGTGATTCTCACACTGATCTGTTAAATGACTTTTCTTTTAAATATGAAACATGGAGTCAGATGGCTTTCTATTTGTTCAGATAGCAAACCATACAACTCTTGTAGCTATGTATATGATTACTGAACTAGCAATGCATGAATGATTTAAAATTTCTGATTTATAGGTCCTACCCTAGAGATTGGTAGCAACTACTGCTTAAGAACAACCCTATTTATGGTTGGAGACCCAACCCCCACAGAGGTTAAGTGACTTCCCAAAAGTCACAAGGTCTGTGCAAGAGCAGAAAACAAAACCTCCCGAACTCTGCACTAGTATCTTAACCAAAATGGAGATTACTCCAAATACTCCAAAATTTTCTTTAAATTTTTTTAAATAAAAGTCTGCAGAAGAATACAGGTTTTCCTTCCCTTACTTCATCCCACACTTAAATCCTTATCAAAGTCAGTTTCTTTTGTAGGAAGGTTTTGTAAAAAAGAAAAAAAGGGATATATACTAATAGCTGGTTTGCATTCTTTTCTCAAAATGAATCTGACTCACGTTTCCAGTGAGCGTCTGAAAACTGATCATACGGTGTGTGTATATGTATGTGTATAGATCACCATTATGTTTTCTTCACTTGTTCCTTTCACTAGGAGTGGAAAAGCTAGCATACAGAATAGAAAATACTGTTCCCATGATATTTTAACGATATTTCCAGCCTGATTTCTAATTTTAAATAATTTATGTCAACCTCCTAGAAACTAGAGTTAAGCATCTACTTAATTAGACACTCAGCCAAAACATTTCCTCTTCATGAATATTTGTGCATACTCACCCCTATGCTGAGCAGTCATTTCATCAAATGTGCACTTGCAATTGAGAAGCATCTGAAAGAAAGGAGACTTGGAAAAGCAATGCCTTCCTGGGATATTTTAATACTAATTCTTGTATATCTCCTCAGTAGGTAGGCAGCTTTCCATTCTCACTCCAGCACATGTACATATGTATGCATACACCTGCATGCACATATATATATATATATATATATATACCCCCTAGGTGCCTCAGTACCTAAATCTCTCTGGGTTTCTGGGCATATCTTTGGCTACCTCATCCATTCAGCTTTCCCTGCAAATGTTCTCTAATCTCCTTCTTTGTGCCTTTGCTGACCTTGGTTTTTACTGTATGTTTGGGCTTTTTTGGGACTCCATTTGTACGTGCCATCTTTCCTGTTCTTAGTCAGGGAAAAGTAAGGCTCTTGCAAACACATTGGAGAGGCATTAAAAGGGTTTTCTTTGCCCACCACCACTTCACTAGCTCTTTCAGGTCTGTAGCTTTCTGAGGTGACAAGCTAGAAAAGGACTCTCGAAGGGCTGCTCTCTATGTAGAAGTGGTGATTGAAAGAGTGAATCCCAGAAAAAAAGGGTTATTTTTTCCAAGAATTGTATTACAGAGATCTAGCTGGAAATCATCTGAAAATATGTTTGCTTCTCTAGTTTGCCCTTAAACTGACTATATGTATATTGTCTATACTTCTTGGTAACTAGCCTTGCTGCACTTTCTGCGCCTTTTATTGTGTCTGGTTTTTTATATCGATATTTGACACAGAAAAAAAAAAAAAGAAAAGAAAAATGCTAGATTGTAATTTTGCATCAGTGTGAAAAACAAAACCAACACATAGTGGTTTTTAACAGACCACGCGAGTGTCAAACTATTCTGGAGTAGTGAGTATATGGTTTAGTATTTATATTCCTTGTGTAACAAAAAGCATGCAAGCAGTCTTAGACCTTTTTAGGAGACCACACCAAGTTTTTCTTTTTCTGAAGGTGACTTAACACTTAATATTCTATATACACTTATGCAAGGACCAAACCTAACAAGGTCCTTACCTGTCCTGTACACTGAAAACTAATAAATTTACCTTAATTATCCAAATAGGGTTCTTCTTAATTGGCAGCATGGGATTAAGTCACTTCTTCAGCTGAAACACTGTCCCTGACGTTATCCGTATGGTAGTCTAATAGTTTAAATTCTTGTAATGGTTCTGGAAATAATAACATTACATCTTATAAAGTGACTCATGCTTCAAAATCAGTGATGACACTGTAGTCTTAGACCAAGAGATTAAATGAATATTTGCTTCACATCCACTTTAGATAGGTATAGCCAAGCCTTCTAGTATTCAAATTCAACGAAATAATATTCCCAGAAATTATGAATACTCACAGGGACCAGAACCAAGGCATCTTTATATACCATGCCAGTGATAACCATTCATTTAAGTCTAGTTGAACTCCATCAAACTTACGTATTTTTTTAAGGTAAGCCACGCATAAACACTTTCCCAGTTTGGGATACTGTCTTGAATCAGGACTGAATCAAATCTTTGCCTTGTCTGTCTGTTAAAGGTTCGTAGCATTTGTCCTGTGACTGGTAGGGACAGAACAGAATTGAACAACCTGCTCTAAAAAGGAAGATACTAGAGACTAAAACTGATAGAAGCTATCTGTTAAGTCGTTATAACGAAAGACGAGGAGTCAAGATGATCTTGGGGATAAGCTCAGCATGAGTCTGACTTTGTCCGAATCATTTGACCTCTTTGTCCTTCTGTCAATCTGATTGGAAAATTGGGTTGAAAGAGCTGGGTGCTACTGTGAAAGTGGATTCTGCATCTGAACTGAACTTTCCTAGGTCAATATTATTTTTTTTTCCTAAATGGGCATGACTCAGTCCAGCATAAATGATTTTTTAATTAAAATTGATTTTCTGCATTGCTTAGAAGTGAGCAGCATAATTACCCACAGCTAGAAGGTAATCTGTTTACTGGCCAAGAGTATTCTAGATACACTCAGCACTTTTCCAGGTAAAAATTCACACTTTTTATAAGCTTTGTGAAAAAATATGCTAAGGCCATAGACCGTATTTACTGTTCTAAGCCCGTCTTTCTCACAGAGCTTGGAAGGCTTCCATGTCTTTGCATTACATTCGTGCTTCCATGAAGCACATGTTTGATTAACGGATGGAGTCTTAGGTACAGTCCAGAGTTGAAATGCAAGGGTTTCTGAATTTTTGTGACTCTGCTACTATTCAGAACAGCCAATCGTGCTGGAACATAGCCTCATTTTACTAGATTCTACTATATATGTAGTAAAACAAGATTTAATGTTTCTTTAATGTGATATCTGATCTTGTGAAATGTCCAGATGTTTTTACAGGGCTTTCAATTTCTTTTTCTTCCCTTGGCTTTTTCTTGATATTTATTGTATGTTATACTAAGCGATTTCTTCATGCCGCATACTGGTGACTATATAATTCATGTTGCAGAATAAACAGCTATTGAGTTTTCTAACAAAAAGACCTGCAGCAATAGTTTCCACATTATATGCTTCTTAAAGCTGTCCAAAATGTAGCATTTCTGGCAGTGAGGATTTTTTCATCTTACATTTGATTCAGACCTGAATGAATTTGAAAGGAAAAACTTTACCCATCTTATACCAGGAATTAAAAAGTAGGTTTTATTTAGCAAATGCTACCACATAGCATTTTTTAAGCAGATTTTGCTTCCTGGTACTGCACTATCTTCTTTCTGCCTTTCCTGGGAGTCCAGGCCCAAATTCACCATCTTCAAGTACTTCACGTAGCAAGGCTATCCTAGAACTGCAAGGTCTTGTAAGCTCCTCATGACCTTCCCCCCCTTCCCAGATCTCTTTTTAGATTTTCTATAAGTTGATCAGACCTATATATTTGGGACAAAAAGGACTGGTTTCCATGAGTTCCTGGCTGGGGAGGAAAAAAAAGCTCTTTTTCATAAAGTATTTCTTAATAGCTTTCCATTCTTCTCCCAGATGGCTTCTAGACAGGAGATGGATGTCTGTGCTTTTGTAGGATGCTATTTTTAAAGTGAAGCAGTTGCTGGATGGTTAATGAATAAAGTAATAAAAGAAGTTTGGAACTTTTTTCCTGACCGCTTCCCAGGACACACGTTTTTTTTGTGTGTGCAAAATAGCCTTGATTCTCTTCTCACTTATAAGACTGTAAGTCAAGAAGTTCACTCCTGAAGTCCAGTGGGTTACATTAGTCCAAAGCTATTCTGACTTAAAGAAGAAATAGAATTCGTTGGAGATGTGCATACAGTGCATTTGATAGGAGAAAAAAAAAAAGGTGCATATGTGCTATTTGGGGGATAATATTTTATGCTTTTCTCCCCAAATCAAATTCCTTAGCTTATTTTTCTTATTTAAGTGCCAGATCGTACTCTAAATCCCACTGCCAGTACCAGATAAAGTTTGTTCCTTATTTGTTGTACTTTTGACAACAAGATAGTAGATAGCTGAGGCCACAACTTTCAGTTCTCAGTTGCATTCCTTACGTGAGGTCCTAGCATCAAGAGAACCATTTTACACTGGGCAGACCCTTTAAGTACACGGGATTACACAATATCATGTCAAGGACAAATAGTGCTCAAAGAAAATCTCCCCTTCTGTACAGTAGTACAACTCATTGACCTGGACATAATATTTCCAGATTTCCCAAGGAAGCTCATCCTTGCATGAGTAGTATTAGTCTTTTTCATCTTTTTTCAGGCTCATCTGTTTGCTTCCAGATTTTAGAGAAAAAAGAAACTTCTCATTTCTGTTTTCACAGACTCTCCTCTCACATCAGTTCAGTATCCCTCCCAGAAAAGCTACGCTACTGACTTCAGTGAGTGCAATTTTTTACGTTGCATGTCTATATATCCACAAAAGTTTTACTCCTTTGAGTCCCCAAAGTATTGCATATGTATACAGAACCACTTCAGGTTTCTCTGCTTCTTTTCAAGAAGTATCGCCATTTACTGCTTCAAAATGATCCTTTCTGAGTTTGATGCTTTCTGAGTTTTCATTTCATTTTAACACTTAGGTGGTCTAACTGGTAGAGTCACTACAGGTTGATACACAGCCTTCATACGTACCTAGGAGGGCTAGCATCAGCCTTGAAGACACACTTTGTTCTAGTTTATTTAGTTTAGTTGTTTAGTTATTGTATGATGCTGCTCAGTACATCACTGCTGCACCTTCCAGAAAGGCACACAAGTGACTCAGCCTAAAGCATTGTGCTTCTAGCCCAGTTCTCCTTCTGGGCAAAACTGATGAAGGCAATCTCTCAGAGGGCACACTCATGAAGTAGGCTTTGCTGCTGGGTAACTTCTTTTTTTCCAAGACAAAAATCCAAGCCTTCTGCCACTCCTCTGGTTTAAACTGGCATTTAAACTCATTAAAAAAGAGAAAAGAGCTGGTGAAGGAAAAAAAAAAAAAAAAGAGTTCTATCCCTGCATATGTCATGCACATCTATGTCATTGAATAACAAATACTCAATTCATTACTAAATAGTGAGGAAGATAAGTATGCATCACACATCTAATACCAAGGCTAAGGGCCTCAGATTTTTTTCAGAGGTCTGAATATAATCCTACTGTCTAAAGTAGTATTAGAATATATGTGTCAAAATGATGCATATCTTGGACTCTTCTGGCCATATCATAGACAACAGTGACTGAAAGCTATTTATCTTATATGAAACTGCTTTACTGTAGAAAAATGATAGGACTTCTATTTGTTGATAAGATAGTTATTTCTGATGATTCTGCAACATCTAACGGCAGTTTAATTTTATCAATTCCTGTTTCCTGTGCATTGTGTCTTTCTTCTGATGTCCAAAAGATTAAGACAGCAAACTTACCTTTACTAATGTGGAACTTGAACATGTACATGTTAGAGGAAGGAACTAAGTAGAACTGAATATAAGAGCCAAAAGCTAAAAAGAAAAAAAGAAAAATAAAGCGTAGTTTCTTTTCTCATGAAGCAGCATCTAAAGTTGCATGCTACATATATTTATAACACTCAGTATCCTGTCCAAGTGGTTTAGTAGTTACTGCATAATATTTAAGGCTGCTTTAAAGAGAGGAAAAAAAAGTGCTGAAGTTTGCTTTCAGTCTTCTTAAATATGGGGGAGGTGTTCTTCAACTTTTTCTGCTCAGAATGAAAAACAGAAAATATAGTATTTTTACTGTCTCAAACACCTGAACATTTTTGTTTTTCAATTAAAAAATTCTTCTACTGTTATTGAAAGAGACAGAAGTTTTACTTTTCTATATGGTTTCTAAATAGAAATTTCTTATTCTCCTGACTGACCTAATTCGGATTTTAAAAAAATCTCAGCTCCAGGCTTGTCTGTGGCTTTTTTCCCTGAAACACACAAGGGAAAGACATCACTGCAAAAGAATTTAGGCTCTGTTTTTCACAGAGGAACTACTCAGATCATCACAACTAGTTACAGGGCACTAATACACTGACTGAAACTACATTTTCTTTTTAATCCAGTAGTTACTTGGTCTTCTTTCCATTGTAAAACAAACAAAGTAGATGGAGGTTCCTCTTTGACCTTGTAAAATGTAAACAGGATTAACACTTTTTAGGTCACCGCTTGCAGGGCAGCAGATGATGCTGGAGAAGCTGATAAAAGTACCGGCAAGCAGCATTAGGCTGATGAGGGGATTACGGCGGGGGGGAGGGGAGGCCGGGCCGCG
>NW_009596366.1:64890-96702 GCF_000690535.1 Cariama cristata
TACGGCGGAGGGCAGGGGAGCCCTGCCCGCGGCCGCGCAGGGGGACTTCACCCAGCCACCCGCTCGGCTCCCGCAGCCCACAGTGACCAAGGCCTTGGGCCGTCCTGGTGTTGGCGGGGATGGGTGCGAGGAGCTGATGACAGAGTTTAGACAAGGCTTGAGTGGGGCATCTGCTGTTATTTGTGCTAAACTACTTCTGTTGCTACTAATAGCAGCAGTAATACCTTCACTGGTGTCGTGCCTTTTGTAATTCCTTCCTGACTTAAATCAGAAATCAATTGGACCCTACGCGATCAAATATTTTCCCTGCAAAGAGAGATAACATTTGACATGACAAACTGTGTTCTGTAAAGTGAGAAGGAGATCAAACAAGTTACAAATATCAATTAAATCTGCTGAAAGGTGTACTCTTTCATGCAAGTGCAATTAACTAGTAATTTATCTGGGAACAAGGTGGGACTTCTATTCCTTGGAAAGTATTTAAAGTAATCCTTGTTTTGTTTTGTTTTGTTTTTTAATGCATCAGGTTATGGCTATAACCTCAGGCTTAATGCAAAAATGACTAAGTTGGGACTTTGGATTCTTTTCTTCAAAAATCAGATTGGTTTATTAATCAGGCAATTGAAAGTTAGAAAATATTAAACAGAATTAATCAGTCCAAACAAATCTATAAGACTTCCATCAAGGTCTAAAAATATTTCTCAATATATCAAAATGCTTTATGAAATAAGTTTGTTGAAATACCACAGAATGAAGAAAGGTACTGACTCTCCTGCTGTGCCATTTCAGTCTTTTCAGAGTGAAACGTTTCACTGTTTCATTTCTAATTTATTCTTTGTTATACAACACAAGATTTTTTTTAAAAAAAATCCAAATTTATCTTTCCCATCTTACCAAATCTTATAAATGCCAACAATTGAAACAACCGTCAGTATGAATTTTCCTTGTAGAAATTTTATAATTCTGGGACATAAAGTAGATTTAGATTTTGATGAAGGATAAAATCCTCCATGTATTAGAACTTTCATACTGCCTGGACTTGAATTGAGACAGCTTAAATCTGACTAAAGATTTGAAGCTAACTATTTAACCATGGAGTTACAAGTCAAGTGAAATAAGGGAATTTTCTTTGCAAAAGCAAAAAAGTACTATTTTTCTGAAGGGCTAAAATCTGGGGTAAAACCATGTGTTTCCTGTGAGATTTGTTCCTTATACTTAGTTTGGAAAGCAAGACACAATTTGAAGTAAAAATACAGTTACGGGAGGGCAATAACAAAAAAAAACCCCACACATAAGAAAGGGGAAGATTTTATATTTTATATCTTGTTTTCTGAAGAAATTCACTGTGAGTAAACATCATATATTTCACAGCCAGAAAATATGAACACAACCTTTAACCACAAGATAGATTAGGTTCATCATAGACAGGTATATCCTGTCTGCAAGGCACCAGCTTGCTGAGCTTTATTTGAGAGGTCTGTCGATACTCTCACTGAGTTGCAGATTTTTGAGTTTGAACAGATTAGTCATACAGCAGCTAAACAAGGACAAATTATTTGCAAGATAATTTGCTTCTACTTAGATTTGGAACAGTGTTCGAAAACCATACAGCGGGAGTTAGGCATCCTAGCTTTCTCTGAGGCCTTTGTGTTTTGGAAAATAACCTTTTGGATATCAACCTGAGCCTAGGAAGTTTCCATCAGCCACCCACTCCCACCGAAACATCCAGTGCTTTAGAAAACTCCATTACCACATCTTTATGCTGAGCACATCTTTATGCTGAGCACCACACAGCGCACAGAGTAGGTAAAATGGTGGGGGTTACATTCAAAAGACACAACATCTACAATGCAATGTGTTATCAACAAGGCGCAGTAGGCTACATGATTAATTGCATGAGCAGGCTCTGGAATATACGAATGCGGGAGGGGAAATGCTGCCATCTCTACTGTGGGCATGGTGACCATGCATGATGGCTTCTGCACCTGAGGACAGCCTAAAGGACCTCAGTCTGAAAGATAAGGCCAAAGCCTCCGGCATTCATCTCTGAGCAACATATTGCAGGATCAAAGCCAACCTCAACATCAACTTAGACGCTGTTATACTCATGTAATCGTATTTTTAGTTCTTTGATGCTAGGTTTCTGTTTCTGGTAGACAAAAGATATTGATCTAGCCCTATGTGTATTACCACCTCTCTTTCTGCAGTTCTTCAAGATCAGTCATGTTGCTATCTCAAACGCTTTCCCAGGATGCTTATTTTGACAATGTTTTTCTTTCTTTTTCTGTTCTTTCTAGCTGAACAACCGCAGGAAAGTGAGGGTGGTCAGGAGACGCGGAGCTTAAGCCCTCACCGCGGCTTTGACAAATCACAGTTAAATGACTGCCCAAGAGATTCTGGCTGTTACATCTCATCAGAAAATTCAGATAATGGTAAAGAAGAAGTAGACCCAGAAACCCTGTCTGACATGGTGCAGTCAATAACACTCACCGAGTCAAACTGATTCAGTCCTGCTACTTTCTGCAGATTTTCAGAGAAGACAATATCAGATTTGCTGGTATGATGACACAGAAGCAGAACACAAAATATTCTCAACACCAAAAATCTACTTCTCTCTCATGTATGATGCCCTAGACTGTTTAATATATGGACATTTGATAGCTAAATGTTAGCTGATAATATCTCATGTTTTTCTTTTCAATGAATCCACAGACATTTCACTGAAAAAGTGTATACATACATATTTATAAATATTTGTACAGCAAATGCATTTTCTATAATAATAGAGAATTATTTTAGGCAGTGGTACATAATCTGGACATGTTAATTTCTGGAACTGTGCAAAATGTAAATATTGTACATATTTATTTTAAGAAGATACAGATTGATCACACTGTCTCTATTTTCAGATGTGTTTTGCTCATATTTGTACAGAATGTATTTTCATTGATATATTATCATAATAAAAAGGTGGATACATGCACATCCTACTTTGAAAAGTACCAAGCTAATTCTCATTAATATTAAAGCTGTCTCATACCATTCTTCTACAAAACAGGCTCTAAAGTAGACTATCATCTCCTACACTTTATCCTGGAGGTATGAAAGACCTGTAGTGTGAATCTGAATCAAGCTCTCTGTGTTCATTATCTTTTAGAGAACATAGCCATCTGAATGGCTTATGCACTGGCAATTTCTCTACTGTTGTTTTCACACCTGCTCTCATTCTTCCCAAGCGTTATACAGAGAACGCAAGCTTGGAGCAAAAAAGAAAAACGTATTATGCTTTATGATCACTTTTTGTGAAGCTCTTGCCTTTTGTGCGTGGTGTAAAGTTTGTTAATAGAGTATTCGTTTGTACACAAAACTTGGAAGCTAACATGGTTATTGTGCGCTATCATCTTTCATCTGAGATTTTATTGTCATTTCCCAGTATATTTTGCACTGGAATACACATTTTAACTGCCTGTCTTCTTTTAGAGTACTTCCTTCAACAATAAACAGAATCATGTGTTTGAGCCTTTTAAAACTACTTGATTCTTAATGTGGTCATTACATTTCAAAGACTGCTCTGTTCTAAGACTAACACAAGAAATGGCAACTCCATTGAGTGTTTTTATCATGCATAATAATCTGTGTATCAAATCAATAGAGAAACTTTTTGCTCACTAATTGGTCACACAATTTTCATCATTCAAGGCATTTTGCATTTATGTTAAAAAGTTTGTCCGTATTGCTGACAGCTTAAAAGAAAATCACCTTCAGAAGAGATGAAACAGGGAAAGTTTCACCTCAAAAAGTCTATTTCCGAAGAAACTAAAGACAAATGGAAAGCTTTTCTCCTTTTTTTTTTTTCCAATGGAAATGCTTTCTGTAGTTTTCATGACCGCTCAAACTGCTGCTGCTGTCAGACTCCTTAATACACAGATCTGCTTTGAAGGCTACAGTATAAAAATGGCAATTTTACTAGATTTCAAAGATTTGGAGTAAATAAACTCTCTTTAGAAAAATAAACAGGAGTAGGAGACGCTAAGATTTGTTTCTGGTTTTAACTTAACTTTTTACACTGGCAACAACCATCAGTTAGCAGCAATGACCCCGTATTGCCAGGCATAGTGGGGATGCAGAATCCCTTGACGGGATGAAGTGTGTGAGAGCTTGTATCAAGCAGCTATATTTGTTTCTTAATGCTTTTCTAACCAGAGTGTGTCATGACTTGCAGTACTGGCTTTACTTAATATAACTTTAATAACTTCTGAAATAATGTATACGAATTGGCTTCTATTATTGCCTCATTCTAGAGAAGGACTAAAGTCAGCTTGAATTCCTCTAAGAAGGGCTTATCTTTTGGCTTTTGCAGCGGAGGCGCTTAGTCTTCAGGCTGCTTCTATCTAGACATCTGTAAAATATGTTGAGGTGAGTTTAAATATGATTATGACTGTTAAGAAACAGCTAAGTTAGCTGTGTCAAGGACTAACAAACAGAGACCAGAGATGTACTGTGATACAAAGAACTCTGAGAAAAGTTTATTCGCATAGGTTTGTAAATGAAAAATAGGCCTCCCTAAGTAGTTACAGTGAGACAAGCGAGGCTTTCACCAAGGCAAAATACCCAACAGCTGCTATTATTTTACAGGAATCAAACCCTGCATCACTTGGGCTGATAGCAGGAGGCTAAAGGTGTAAGGTTAACTAGTTGGTAACTAGGGGCATAAGCTGTGGTTTAACCACTCCTGTCCCTAATCAGTAAGGCTTTGGCCAAAGAGCTTCTTGCTTAGAAAAATGTGTCAGCTGAAAGCTTGTTCAAGACATTTGTAACTTCCTGCGAAGGCAGAGCAGATTAGATCTCAAACAGCGAAACTTCTGCTCTCTTGAGCTATTCTGAGAAAAAGAATGAGGAAATTTCTTACCACAAAGAAGAAAAAAAAAGCATGTTTCCTTTAAGAAGCATACCCAACCTTCTTTTGTCTCTCAGTGGTCTCGTTAATCACACTGATCATGAAATAAACTGTTTGTAATAGCACAAACAGTTCTCCGACCAGCTTTAGTGCTGGGTCATCTGAATATAAGGTAATCTAGGAACTGCTGGAGAAAGTTTGGTGGAGATCTGAGCTACTTTTGAGGAAGGTTTAAAACAGCCCAGAGTCAGGGAAGAGAAGCAAACAGCAGAGATTTTGTTCCTCTCTGTCACTTAGTGGTGTCATGTCCCTTTTCATTTTTAGTAACCTTCCTCCACAGTTAAGGAGGGCTAAAAGGTTTGGAAGTCTCTTATTTGGAGATAACCGAGAGTCCACCGTTCCCTGCAGTTACAAAGCATATGAAAAGATGCAAAACCAGTCAGTAATGGTAGGGGTGAAGCTAACGAGGTTAGCCCTACCAGCTTTTAGCCCGTGGGGATTTCCGCTGCCGCAGAGGGCCATGGTGCAGGTGCAGCAGGCTTCCCTCCACCCCAGGGGCTGCGGCGCTCGGCCGGGTGCTGGCACGTGCGCTGCCACCGGCCCGCGGCAGAAATCCGGTAACTCCGAAAGACTTGGGTGACCCACAGAAAAATCCAGGTGGTGACAGGCACCCTCGTCCCCAGGGAAGAACTACCGCTGGTCAAAGTTAATGTTGTTTTTAGCAGTGTTGCCTCATGCTCAGCACCGTTTGACTGCCGTTCACAGCTGGTATCATGTTAAAGGAAGGCTGCTCTACCATAAAAGGGGGTAGTGAAGTGCCAGACTGCAGCCCCGCGATCCACGCGGACCAGCCTGCGGATCCCGAGAGTCAGCATCCTGCTCTCCAGGGTTTGTAACAAACCTTCCAAAAGTCAGCGGGCATAAATGCATCATGTTAGAGGCTAGCAACAAGGAGGGCTTTTGCATTCATTTTGCTGAGGTGTGAATGAGCACATGAAGCATAAGAAAGAACACGGGCACACACCCATGGAAATTCTGGAGGATCTCCAAGGAACTCAACTAATTACTGGCTGCCAGCTGGAATTTGCAGTGCTCGCACAACCCCTGAGCCCAGCAGCCCAGACAATTTTCCACCCACCTTACCGCCCAGTTATCCGTCCCACACTTCACCAGTCCTACCACTGAGTGCCCAGTCTCTCCTGTGACGTGAGGAAGCCCACAGCTCACTAGCTACAATATAAAAGGAGCCTTTATACCATAGCACGTGCTCCCAGGTAGTGGCAAATAAAATAATTTCTGGCATTCTCAGGGGATCTGCATCACACTGGTGGAGCCATTGGAAAAGAAAGTTGGTGCAGAGCGAGAGCACAAGGCAATATTGAAAGAAAAAAAGGTTACCTCGGGTGCTGTGAACCAGACAGGCCAGTTTCTAGATGTCACTAGGTTCACAGGATGAGTACAACCCGCTCCCTCCCTGGAAATTAGCTGTTCCATCAAGCCAAGGTCAGTACAGTTCTTTCTAACCACAGCTACACACATAGGTACACACACAAAGCTGTGGTGTCAACAGTTAAGGGAAGCCATGCCACAGACTCCTTCAGTGCCCTGGGTGGCATTAGCAGCTTGGTGTCTGTCCTAAGACAGCCTCCATGGCAGTTTTGCAACTGAGTCACACGTCATGGATGGCTGAGTCTGTCTTCATGTCAGAGAGAAGTAGTTCCAGCATGTCTAGTAACAGCAGGGCAAACCCTCTGCCTCTTTTTCACAGCTCAAAGATGAGGTTTTGGGTTACGTTAGCCACTGAAGACATTATTTGCATCATGCTCTGATGTGTATGTTGTACTACTGCTTTGTGCAATGACGCTCTTTGCCCAGTTCCAGGCATACATTACATAGGATGGTATAAGCATCTTCTTTTGGTCTAAAAGTTCCTGCATGAGGTGTTCACTTGCATGTCTGATCTTTGGTTCCTGGTAGGCAATGAGCCGACTTCTCCCTACAACTCAGGGGAGACTGTGGAAGAGGCTATAATATGGTGGTGTAGAGCATTCAGTTTGTACGTCGCCGGTGTTTGTCTTTCACCTGATAAACCCCTCAGCCTGTAACTCCTTATCTGCCGCTGAAGTCCTGAGGGCTGGCCAGAGGGCTGGCACTAGCAAACACCCTTGCCGCAGACAGACAACCAGCCAGTGATTCTGTCAAGCTCTGTATTTTACCTGGCCCTAGAAGAAGGGCTTGTCTGTTCACTGGGAGACCAACAAAAGTAGCGTCAAATCTTCTATTTCCTTCTGTCTAGGAAAGGTCAAGGAATGCCACTGCAAGCACATGGCAAAAGGGACTGGAGGATAGTACTGGATTCAGGGAAACACAGCTGTTAAATCTAGAGAGTCACATCATATACGCATAATAAGCAGCAGTCATTGCAATAAACCTGAATTTCTTGGGAAACACATATACTCTAGAAGGAGGAAACAGGTGGGAAGAGGTCCATGATAGGCTAGAGGGATCTGAGATGGTCATTTCATTCTCTGTGGCTAGGCAGAATTTGGTCTGACGTGCCTAGCAATTTCTGCTAGGCATGAGAGCTGTCTGCTGACAGCAAGAGCACAGAAAAGCTGCCTGTGCCAGGAAGTCATGCACAAACGAGGGACAAGAGGGCCGGAGGGCAAGTGGTGTTCCTTACCAGTTCACATATCTTGGCTGCTTAATTTAAACCTGGCCAGTGTCCCACAATGTCTGTGTTCTCTGGGCAGAGCCCACATGTCCTCACCTCCTAAGGCCCATTCCCCACACCAACCAGCTACACTAATGCCCCCTTACTCCCTGGTGCTGTGGCGTGGGTCTGTGGCAAACCTCCAGCTTTCTCAAATGATCCATATTCAGGGAGCTCAGATTTTGAAGTCTGATTCTCCATAGCTCCTCTGTGCTGACAGTGAGTGAGGGTTAGATGCACCCCTACTTCTGTCCCATTCCATTCTGGTTATAGAAGCTGTGCAACCCATTTTTCCAGAATACCTGTCTTCATCAGTCATGGTTTCCGGAGGTGTTCTCCACATATGGAAGGGCTCTCTTATTGTGTGCCATACATGGGTTTGTAGGGTGGGACATCAAAGGTGTAGACATGTTGTGCAACTCAGTATTAGGACATGGAGACAGGTTTAGAGTGTGGGGAGCCACGGGGTAGTTTTCACAGACTGTGGGCAAGCTGGTTGACACCGTTTAGCTGCCAGTCATGTCCATACGGCCAAGGGAGGACATGAGAGGACTTCAACCTGAATCATTCCCAAGCCTTAGCTTTCCTGCAGAAGGAGCCAAACTGAGTAAATCATAGCTACCCTGAGTGCAAACTAACATACAAGTATTAAGAGTTACTCAGTGACTCCGGATTGAGTCTGAATACAGCAGAATATACTCTGCCATCATGACAGACAGCCTCTGCTACTTCTGACTCTGTTTTCAAAAAGGACCCTCATCTGGACACCACTGACCTGCTTTGCTTGGATGCCCAGTACTCAGTGCAAGTCCCAGTGACTGCTCCTGGAGCTGGGTAGCTCACCCAGGGCTGAAAATCAAGCCCCAGCCTTTTGCCGTTTTCTGTGAAAAGAAACAAGGTACTTGTAAGTTGTGCCTGTGATGCACAATATATCACAAATCTCTCTAAAATGTTCACCATCATATTTGAGAGCAGTCCCTTGCTGGCTATCAAAAAAAAACCATCCTCCAGGGAAAGCACTTCTTAAAATACTATCGGCAATAACCTTACACTTTACAGAGTGGAAATGTAAAAGAAATGGAAAGAGAAAGCCACTCATGTGGGGAAAATACGCTTTAGAGAAAAATGAATACAGCAAAACTGAGGAACTTGCATGCTTTCAAAGAAGTCTCTCTGTATATTACCTAACTACTTTGCCTCCTAAGTTTGCTCTCATCTCTAACATAAGCGGTGAATGACTAGCATCATTCTTTATGCTGGCGTATTAAAATAAAATATAACTTAGTGGAAGAATAGGTATTTCTCTTTAAATACCTTTGTGGTAAAAACATACAGTAAATACTTATTTTCCTTCCTTGCCTATCTGCCTAGCTGCACGGCCATTTAAAGACAGCAATGAAGTATCAGAAGGAGCTAAAAGATTATTAGCGTAACTGATAGCTCTGCACCACTCAATTAATGCTATGAACATGCCTACAGGACATCTACCTGTCTTCTTAGTTCTGCTTTATTTTTAGACAAAACTTATTAGCACTCTTTGCTCATTTCAACTTTGCTAAGCAAATGCACTTTGTAACCTAGAAAAGGCTTCCATCTGGGGCTTTGGAGGGGTTGCTCTTTCGTTTTGCTTTCAGAGTGAGGGGAAAGCCAACATTAGTGGCAGTGGTTGTGTGACCAGTGACTTTGTCAGCTATGGATTCCCTTCATTAGAGAAAAAAAAAAAAAAAGGGAAAATTGACTGACTTGGACTGAATTTGTGGACATACGTAAAACTTGGTTAAGGGATCAAGCATATTGCATGTTGTGAAAAGTGTGAAGACTATGGCTGTACAGGACAGGCCCTACAGGTGGTTAGTGAGGTCTCTGAAAGGAAAGACGATGGCTCAGTGTCTAGCAGAACCGGACCTGTGTATGAGAGAAACTGCATTTACTCCTACACTTTTAACATCGCAGCGAATGTGTGTTTACTGTAACATTGGTTTCTCCTGTGAGACAGACCAACCACCTATAATTCTTTCATAAACTCAGTCTCTGCAGCACTATAATTTCAGGTTTCACTCTGGAGAAAGACCTAAATCTCGCACAACTGGCAGAGAATTTAGACATTATTTGCCAAAAATAAACAAATTCGTGTGAGACGCGATTCAACAATTTAAGATCCTAGATAACAGGATTAGCTGCATACTGTACAGTACTTCACAGTTTCAAAACTGAGTACAGGGGATCATTTAATTAAAACCTATTCAACTGAAAATCCTATTTATCTGAAACAAATGTTTGTCCTATCTATAATATCAACAAACTATTCACATGAGCAACTAGCAATAAACAACAGAAAGATGCACAATGAATGTCAATTAACACAATTTGCTTTCAAATAAACTTGCAGTTTATGTATACAGCTTTACTACTGTCCTGTGTATCCATTATAAAGGTCAATTAACCTCAATTGCAGCTAGTCAGCTTGTTCTAAAACAAAATCAGCATAAGATATCCTTTTTTTTTTTTTTTTAAATCAGCATCTCAGCAATTCAGTTGCTTGGCATTGAAGAACTTAAATTGCTAAAAGTCTTTGCTAAAAGTTTTATGCTAGGAAATGTCAGGAAAAAAAAAAAGAGTGAGATATTGGCTGAAATTGGTGAGGTGTCACAGTGTGGCTGCATAAAGCTTTAAAAAATATTCATTATTCAGCATATAATCACACAGATTCAGAACAACAAAGAGCTTTGGTATGTGTGTGCCTCAAAGGATGAAAATCTTCCTAAGTAAAGCTTTTGATGCATACACTAATCCAAGACTATACTAACAAATCTCTTGAAATGGAAATCCTTGCTGAAAATGGCCTGTGTGCTTTAAACACTATCAAAGATTTTTTTTTTCCTCCCCTCTCTCCACTTTGGCTGCCGAATGTCAGCATTTATGGTAAAAGTCAATCAGGTGCTCACTTGTTCTGCTTAATCAGGAAGAAACGGTACCACGTGAGCACTTGGAGCTCTCATCTGGAATTGCACAAGCATCACTAACTCAAAGGGCCATCAATGTTGTAGAAAGCAAAGGCAAGTGGTTAGAAGTCTGACATACTGGTCTGCGAAAGAGGCATATGCATGACATTTAAATGAGAATATTTGTAATCCCACTGAGGAAAATACAGGTCAATCACTGGGCTTAGAGAAACACTGGTTTTCTCAGATGTTAATAATTACATTGCTAATTAAAAACAAAGAAAAGCCCAAACAAAAAAACAATACGGATTATTGATCACTTTGCAGGACATCATCCAGTGGCCACTCCAGCTGCTGCCCACACCAACCGTTGAGCTTATATCCAATCTGTCAGTGTTTGAGAGCCTGTTTAACTCACTTCACAAAAAATAACGTGAAAGGTGGTGGTTGACATCATGAGTCACAATTCTGGCCCTACCAGATGCTGCTAGAGTCTTTTTGAATCTGACAATGGTTATAAAACAACTACAGTGGTGTCTTTGCTCTTTAGAAAAGAAACCATACGAGACTGTACAAAGACCTAGAGGCAAAAAAGATTGCTTTCTCGAACTGTACTAACAAACCTTCATTCACAGAAGGTTAACAGGGGCTCTGTGCTTTCCGTGTCCTTTTTGATCGTCTTTGCTGTAGGCAGACAGCGCTCAGTGCTACAGTACAATCTTCCCAATGCTACTGCTATTGAGGCTCATGGAATATAAAAAAATATGCTAAGACTTGACAATGTGATTATACTGGACATAAAACTGTAGGAAAAGGCTTCATTTTCTGGGTAAAATTCAGCTGTGTCCCTAAGGCCTATGAAACACTTGCTTACTATTGCAGTCTGAGAACTACAGAGTCTCTTAACTACTTTAGAGTAACCTGACTCACTGCTTCATCCTACTTCAGTGCTTAAGTCTTCCTAAAGGTGATCTTTACTTACCAATTCATTGCTGTAGCAAACATCAAACTCCATTACACTGTTTAACTTGTTAGGATTACATCAGTAAAAAGAGCAACTAGTATTCATAAAGAGTCACATCCCTGGCTGATGAATATGCGCTTTCAAAATTGAGCTACAAACATGAACACGGTTCATGACTACATAAGAAGCGAAAAATTTTCTTTTAATTTGTTCATGTTGCTAAAAGAAGCCCTCCTAAAAACAAGTCAGTGTCTGAATCCTAGCATTATAGTTTCAGCATGAGATAGAGTGAAAACAGATGCTTGGCTTAGCTACCTAACAATGAATGGTTGATCTGAATGGACCAGGTTAGAAATCTGCTGTTTCCTAAGTTTCATGTAAAAAGAGAAAATGTGCAGTTATTGATCCAGGATGTGTTGAGATGCTGCAGTTCCTTCAACTGAAAAAAAACATTTACTATGATTTCTCACTAGTTGAAAAACTTAGCAATGAAACAGTCTGTACCCCCATAAGAACTATTTGCTAGAGGAAAGCATGTCTCATAAATCATGGGGTTTGGTCTGGTAATGTTATAAGAAACAGATCATTTGAGTCAGCCAGCTTGGAGTAAGGTAATACCTCCTAAAAGGCATCCTGAACATCATCAGGATGTTGTGAAACAACATTTTGATTAGCTAAGTGAAAATGAATCACAAGTGTTGGCATACAGCTATGCTTTCGTTTTATTCAAAGAATGATCAATCGGTAGCAGAGTGATGAAACATTAAACAGAAAGATCAATTCAAGACATTATATTCTTACAAGACTCCTAGATCCTCTACTCAAGACCTGATAGTTTCCACAAGACTTATCAGACATGGATGATAATTACAAAGATATGGTAATTGAGGGCATTAAATCAAGCGTGCGAGCTAGATCTGCTGTCACAGCAAGAACTTCTTCATTGAGAACTGGCAGAGAAGGATTTTCTTCCCCCTCGACTGGCACAGCAGGATCCTCATCCAGCCACTGGCACAGTAACAGGTTCCACTTTAAATCTATCCCATCTACACGCTGTTGAAGTAATTCAGTTAATTGCATGCATCAGTCTTTGGAGAAATCTTTCATACTGCTAGTTATGTCCTTGGATGAGTATGGTAGCAATGAAGCACTGCGGAGGCTCACTGCTGCCTGCTAGATCTGGAGCTGCTGCTACAGAGCCAAGAGTCCACTTAAGTACCAAGGAACCAAGAAGCCCACAAGATCATCTAAGCTTTTAAATGCTATAAATTACCCCAGAAGGGATGTGCCGTAAGCATAAATGTTCACCATGGCGCAAAGCATTATACAGGGGGAAAAGCTAGCCAGAGTATGACTTGACAGTTTAAACAATTAGAAACTAATGTTAGATTATTAAATTTCTTTTTTTAGCTTTAGGGGAAAAAAAAAAAAAAAAAGGAAGAAAGAAAGACCAAGTAAATCCAAAAGAATTGCAAGGAAGGCCAGACAAAACGTTCACCCAGACAGCTGAGCCACAGTTCTTCTACAGACTGTGCCAATATTGACTTCCACATAAAGTCCTATTTTTTTTATAGAAAAGGTTAACCTTCCACAATTTACTTACTCATGAAATATAAGGTGAACAGAGACACTGATGTAAATGATCCAGTATATTAAAAAATGCATTGAGCCAGGAAACATTCAAAGTTCTGTTATAAATTATCTTTTAAGGTCTGGGATAGCAGACATAGTGGCTGTGCCAAGCCCTATTAACTGGAATAGCTGGATTTAGAAGGAATCTGCTTTTAGGGTTGGTCTTTAAAAGATATAGGGTCTTCCTGTCCCACTCATCCTTTAAAGATTATTTTTTTTAAAAAGTTATAGCCTATCACGCTGTTAGGAGCTGAGTAGCAAAGTAGATATGGACAACTGGAAGTATATCTTTCAAAGGAGCAAGGTATAATAAAAACGGTTTGATCCCTTCCTATCCTATCCTATAAAAGTTATTGCTATCATTTATAAGGGTGTGGAAAAAAGAGGCTGAGTTGACTTGGTTAGCTTTTGACGTGAACTGAAAATGTTAGGCTGTGGTGTTCTCCTTCCCCTTATTGCCCTCAGACAGCAAGAGGAGAAGTAAGCCAAAACAAGTAGGGAAGAACAGAGTTTATATGCTGCTGATCTGAATAAAAGTTTTTCTGCTTCTCTCTCCAGCCTACAACACCAGAGATGAGTTGACACTCCCCTCCTTTATTTTGAACTGCTATTCCAATGAGTCAGGGAATTTGTGGTAATGCTGGGAGTTTGAAAGAGCAGGAGCCTATGAAGAAATTCCCCCAGACTTCCTATTGACTGGGGAGCTGAAAGGCCCGTAGCTGTTAGGTCCTAACTTAAGGCTTGATTGCATGAAATAGTCCTTGTAGGGCAGTAATACTGCACCAGGTCTCTGTGCAGATAATTTTATTCTGCTGTAATACAGCAACTCTTTCCTCTTTATGAAGAAACTAGGCTTGTGGGAGAAGGTTTTGTACAGGAGATCAGTTTCAATTAAGCCCCAAACAATTACAATACTCGTGCACGTATTTCTTGGAGGAGGCAAATCTTCACGAAGAGAAAATTGCTAAACTCCAGAATCAGAGAGCTTAGAGATGGGATGAGTCCCTCTCCCTCTAGGACTGTGCCTTAGTAGTCAAGTTTACAACTTGCCAACATTTGCCGAGATGAATGGAAAGGTTTTCATACAGAGTGGGACAGTCTTTAAAATGAAGTGTACTTTTCCTTTACGTATGAGTAATGTGCTAGCTGGTGAGAAATGAAAGGGATGAAATCAGAAAGGTGGAAAAAAACATCTTTCCTTGGGTACAAGATCTGATATTTGCTATGTAGGCTCTGCTGAAAACCCTCTAACGCTTTGGAGGGACCATTCTGCTCCTCCTTATCCACTGTGATTGAGGCAGAACAAGGTTAGTGTTGAGAGAGCAAGAGAAATTAATTCCCCAGGAAAAGGATTTCCACTGACAGGTGTATTGACCCTGGCAAATAAGAAATGCCAAAGAGATGCCAGATTTGAGAAGAGGTTTGAGAAGACCTTGTTCCAGTGTCTCCACCTTCAGTCAGCTTACATGAATCCGGTGTCTCATACCTTTGCAAAGCCAAAAGAGAGAGCAGAGCATGCAGTCAGCTGAGTTTAGGTTTCACAGTTCTTTGACCAACACGTGAAGCTGCTCTGTGAGGGTCGGGCAAGTTCATCAGTCAAGCATGGAGCAACCCAGACACCATGTTCTCACGTGTTCAGGCACCCTTTACAAGCCATAGTATTTTAATACTGTATGAAGTAATACACCCAGCCAAAACTGGTTTCTCCTACTTCTGCCAAAAGGCAAATTAGCAGTAACGATATTTACAACTACACTTTCTCAGTCATCTTAAAGTCAGTTGGTAACTTATGTGGTCACTTTCTCAGCAAGAAAAGTGCTTGTGCAGTATCTACCATACGTGCTCTAACTATCTGGCATTTAATCATTCTTTTTAATTTAACTGCGAAAGATAACTTCTCTTGTGTCTAGTCTCTTCAGGAGATGACTTACTTCCTGTGTAATTTCACTTTGTGCAGCATGAAAAACAACTATGCTGTTCATCTCTTCCTGTCTTCTCATTTTTAGCTCTAAGGTATAGAGCTCGGTACTGTTGCACATTACGCCAGAGGTCTATTAAGCAGCATACTGGTGCACCGATCTGGAAAAATGTAGCAGTCAATGATGCTGGCTGCATTCAGCACGAGCCTCGTAAATTGTGGGCACGTTCTCTGCATCGCTTAAGAGGTGCTGAGGTAAAAGAGAGAAGCTGTGCTACCTGCATGCATGATTGATTGCCAGCACTGAAACGTTCCCTCAGAGCACGCAGCTGCTCCTTTGCCATCTTTGCTCCAAGGGGCATGTCAGCAGGGGAGGCTGAGACGAGAAGGAGAAAGAAGGGCGCAGGAGATGGGTTTAACACGGTCTGTCCGTATTCATTGCGACTAAGGCCTTGGAGATGCTGCTAGGTGCTACACATCAGAGCAGCTCCCTGGCTACCCCAACCTGGCTGCGGGCTGGCAGCCAGGCAAGGAGTTAGGAAGCCCTAACCAGTTCCTCACTCTGCTTCAACAAACACGGACTCAGCAAAGCTGAAGCTCTGGCCCAGTGCCTTTGCTGAACACGGAGCCTGGGATGCGGGTGTATTTTTACCCCTTGTATTCTCCCTCAAACTCTGAGACTGGAACATTTATACAGAATTCATTTGCTGAGTTTTTAATTCTTTGCAGGCAAAACAGTGTGTCAGCAGGTATCGTCTTGCTCTCTGAAAGAAGAAATCATCTTCAGCAGTGCTTTGGGTCGGAGGGTCTCCAGGGCCGACTCCAAGCTCTGCAAAATCAAAGGAGATGTTTGAAGGAAAGGCCTCTGGATTCAGCTCCAAAGCCTGTCAGGCATTTTAAGTATGTCACATGGCACTCCTTGGAAAGTACCTGTATTATGACTGTAAACTGTAACGTAAAGAGACTCAAGTTTTGCTAAAAGCTCCTACACATAACATTTGTGGCTGCTGTTACAAGCATGATTCCATGTTTCCCTATGTTCTCCCTGGATCACTACCTCCGAGGCTATCATCGCCTCAGCTCTCACTGGTGTGAGCTGGGACATAACCATTGGAAATAACCTTTTAGCTGCCACTTGCGAGGGAGCTTCGAAACAGGGGGGCAGCGAGCCACCATCTGCGAGGACACACTGCCGCCCTTGCAGAGCGCCGCCACCCCTCAAATCTTCTGCGCCAAGTGCCCACACAAATGGAATGATGCTCAAGCAAACCACTCACAGCACAAAGACGTGCTGGTGGCAGCCATTCCCGCCTCAGCCCCGTCCTTCCCATCCGTGGGAGGCTGCCCATGCATATCTCCAGAGCTTCAGCGGACTGGGAAAATCCAATGGCCAAGCCGCAAGGCGTGACTCCTGGCAGGCCAAAAGGGCGATGGGTGAATCCTCACTAAAAACGGTGGGGTGCATCTCACCCGAAGGTGGGCCCTCGGTCAGTGCTGCCTCCGCACCGCTCTGTGACGTGGGCTTGCAGCAGCCATCCTGGGCCAAGTGCTTCGTTTTACCCGAGAAGTAACATCAAACTGTGTGGCAATGTCGGGAGACAGGGGTGACACCGCCAGCCTCACGCCTGCGTAAGGACAGCCAAGCCGAAACCTCCCCGCCAAGCCAAACTTCCTGAGGGCTGGGGGCTCTCGCGGCCCCGGGTCACGGCAGCGCTGGTCTCCATTAACGGCACACGGGGAAAGGGTCGCCATGAGCAGGACGCGTGAGGGGCAGGTGTGGGAGGTGACAGCCCCCGGGCGGGCGTGGGGAAGGGGAGCGCAAGGCCGGAGCGCCATGGCTTGCGGCGAGGGGAGTGCCTCTCCTCTGGAAAGGGCGATAATTAAGACATCAGGATTTAATTTATTTGTCTTTGCCCTAAAAATGTTGCATTAGAAAGCTCCTGTTTTCTGTGGGGTTATAAAGGATAACAAATAGATGGAAAGGCCAGAGGACCGAGCTCTGGCAGATGAGGCAAGAGCCACGCTGAGGAATACCTCATGTTAAACAAGCAAGATAATTATTCTGCTCTACTTAGCATCGGCTAGGCCTCATTCGGAGAATGGCATTCATTTTGGGGCACCGCATTTTAAAACAGACAGAGAAACTGGAGAGAGTTCATATGAGAGCAACAAAAATGATTAAAGAGTTAGTAAATAAGACCTCTGAGAAAAGGTTACGAGAGCAGGGCCTGCTCGGTCTGGAGGAAAGAGGACTGAGGGGAAGCATTACTGTCTACAAATATGCAAAGGGCTGTTATGGAGAGGACATAGACCAATTATTCTCATTAGAGAACAAGGACAGAACAAGCAGTAATGGGTTTAAGATGCAGCAAGGGGGAATTTAGATTTAATATTAGGCAAATGTTATAACTAGTGGAAAAGTTAGGCAATGGAACAAGTTTACAGAGAAGGTTGCGGAATCGCCTTTACCAGAGAAATATGTGGCTGAGATTAGAGACTTGTCTGTCGGGGCTAGGCTAAGACTAATGGAAGTCAGAGTTCTTCTCCAGTGCATGGGGATGTTCCTGAACCCCTCACAGGCAGACGATGAGGGCTCCTAATAAACAGAAAGCTATCAATTCAGAGAAAAATTAGAGGTTTATGTATACAAACATGTATGTGCATCTATATGAATACTGCTGAAATTAACATTATACAAAGAAAGAAATGTTATCGGTAGTCACAGCCCATATTGTTATCCCATGTTTTGTCCCAAAACGCGACGCCTTCCCGTCAGTCTTTCTCCAGCACTATGGAAATGATGACTGGTAAAAGCAGTAAAACTGATATACATTTTTGGGTCCCTTCTGCATTCTTTTTACCACAGGATTATCAGCTCGACAGAAAGCTCACGGATCTTGATTTACAACCAAAAGAACACACAACGTGGAAGTTACCATGCTACTGCCATGGATGCTACTGCAACAGCTCCATCATTTTCACCCCTATGCCTAGTTCAGATACAACCGCACAACTAAAACCAGGTCCTTCCTACTCAATGATTACCTTATCTGCCAGCCAGAAATCATTGAAGGGCCAAGCGGGGAACCACAGATGGTAATGGAAGCACTGAGTCACTCCTACTAGTACCTGCAGTGTCTGAACAGTGTAGAGCCTGATAAAAGCCACTTTCTTGCTATGAAAACAGAGTGCAAACGGAGAAATCGCAGTATCTGAAACTCAAGCATTCCCTTATATTTAGATTATCACTGCCACTTCCGTGAAGTCCTTAAATGCTATGAAAATCAACATAAGCAACCACTGTGCTTTAGAAGTTTAATAGCTATCGATACATTTGGTGAAATTTTTCTAAAACATGAATTTCACTTTTTTTTCATGAAAAGAACATCCAACCCAAACCAAAACGGTTCACACACTCTGTCTACTCTGAATCTTCAAAGGCTATTCTGATAATTTTGAAAATTTTAGACTAAATAATATAATTAATTGCAGGCAGGCAGTTTAGAGTGAGGTTTTATACTGAAGTTAAAAATTCTTTGGAAACAGAAAAAAAAATGGAGCTATCATAAAGAAATTGTTAGTCCAACTGTGAAACACTGAAAAGGGTGACAGCGTAGTCAAGTGCAAGCACAAAGTCCTTATTTGCTAACATACACTGTAGTCGTCTGGCAACACTCCTCTCTTTGCTGTAGGTCAGTGCTCTGCAGAGGTTATCACCACTGACCAAGCTCTCTGTAACATTTTTTGAGGCTATCATCATAAAGGCAAGCAAGAAGCATGTGTTGATAAAGAACTGATTTGAAATGTCAGCCTTATGGGAGAAGGTGGCAGCAGACCTAGCTGGTTTTTTGGTTGTTTTGTGTTTGGTTTTGGTTTTCTTTGTTGTTTTTTTTTACAAGTACAAGAGGATTAAAACCTTCCTGGTCAGGAAGCGAACCCTGAGGAAAAGAAGCCAGAAGTCTGACAGGGCTATGAACCTCATAGCCATAGCAATAATTTTGCAAATGACTAATAATAAGGAGTCGATAATCCAAAGGATGATCTCTGAAGTGAAGAGCACCAAATTACTTTGGGGAGAAAATCAATTATCTCCAATGCAGTTTTGTGGCTGCACAGCCTACAATATGCAAATGCACAGAAGTTACCATAGTCACAGAAACCTGAATATCAAACTTAAAAGAAAAAAATCCAAGGAATTTTACAAGAATCACTGGAAAAAAAAATTCTCCTCATGAATGGATGCACATCTGCTTTATTGACACAGCTACGATGTTATTCTAATATTCTTCATCACAAAGGCTGACAGCCGTCTAAAGATGTCAGCATCTATGAAAGAGATGCTGCACTGTGGTGAAAGCAAAACGGGGTGACTGAATCTGGGAGGCAGTACAGAAATCGAATTATCATCAAATACTGTGGGCAGATTTTTAACATCTTTTCTCTTGCTGAGTGGTGTCTTACTCCATAACTGGGTCACTGAAATTAATGGAACTACTTGCAAGTAAAACAGTACTCAACGTGCCTTAGAGCATCAGAGTCTGACCCACAGTACATATTCAAATGTCACCTTGTATTCTAATGTATCTCAGACTTTAGGGGGTTTTAAAATTATTATTAATTTAGAAATAGATTCCTTATTGGGATCAGGCTCTTTTTTTTCACTAGAAGCAGAAATGTCTTTAGAGGAGACGTCTGAACATTTGGCCACTTGTTACTAAAAATCCCATTTCCATGCGTGTGTAATCCACGTTCCCTGAAGGTTTTGAGAGCAAGGAGCTTACTGTTGATGAAAAGGGAGAAGCGCAGCCTAAGGGCTGCTTGGGAACTCCAGATGGACGGAGGCCTCCGAGGGGAGGGTGCGTTCCTCAAGCATCTGCTGGTAAGCCAGGAAAACGACTGTATGGGACAGACCTCATTTACATTGCAGTTAAGCAATGGGTTTGGGCACTTTGGTTAAAAAGCATTTAACCTTTGGATTTAAGGATAATAAAATACTATTATCCCTGTTGGGAGGTAATTGGCAAAAGGATTGTATCAATTGTGCTTGGAAAGAAGAGGTTCCCTAATTACAAGCACCGCCTTTACGACCACACGAGGGAAACCTCTGAAAAGGCTGGGAAAGAAATGAGACAAGAAGAGTTTCATCCAAAACAGCTTATTTAGGAGCAGGGATTTTTTTTCAGCCTTGGTGTATCACCGGTATTTTCTAAAAATGGAAACAGAATGGTGTCACTTCTGAGATGTCGAAAAGTGCTGAAAGTACTTGGACTCAAGCCACAGAGAGAGAGCAACCTAACTGAGGGCCGTGGATAAGGACCTCCTAGACTTATTACATGATCTGAGAGCAGGGACAGACACTTCTCTCAGGGTTAAGGAAAAAAAAAAAAAAGCAGCGAGAGATCTTTGTGCCCCACAGGTGAATTTCCCCAATTCTGGACAATAAATTTTTAGACGTAACAGAGAAGATGGAAAAAGTATTTGTGAATTGCCTCAGTACTTACAGTTGTGAGAGACGGACTAGGGTTAAGACTTCACTTGGAGGAGGAAGTCTTACCTAATACCATTTCAGTGATTCTCAAGCTTATTCTGTGACCCTTTTTATACCTGCTGATAATGGGCTCTTCAGAGACATCAGTTCACTGCCAGTGAATATGTGGGGCTGAATAACACCTTCAGAGATAACCTCATTCAGTGTCCCAAGCTGCTGGAATAGGGCACTAAGCTGGAGTTATTTAAATATTCTTTTAAAAAGTAACTCCTAAAAACTTGAATATAGACCTTATTATTACCTGTAGTACACTGCTGAAAGCACAGCAAGTTGTGAGGAGCTGCAAAGTTGTCCAGTCCAAGGTCCACTCAAGTATATGTACTCCCCAGGCCACATGCCATGAAACCAAAGATTGCCCCCAAGGAGGGTTTAGGTCAGCCCATGAAGTTCGGGGTTTTCAGACACCCTCCCTGCTGGGGTGTTGTTGTTGAGTTGGTTTTCAATCCTGAATTAAACTGACACTGCGCCAACATAAGCATGAGCAGCACTAAACCCCCACTGAGGGAACTCTTCTCTTTTCATTGGGTATAAAGTACAGATGAGTGGCCCTCAAAATAAACATTTACGGCCAAAGAACAGTCAGTTGTGGCCAAGACAGCTGGATGAGAGCTACTGCGCAAGTGGTGCCTCAGCTACACTCTTCACTCTTTTGGAGCAGCACTGAGTTACGCACACTTGCTTGCTATAGTATATGACTTGTTCTAATATTGAAAATATATATACAGAAATACTAACGGCGAGACGTAAAGACTACACTCCGTACTCCAGGCGCTGGGCAATCCTTTGCTTAGGCTCATTAGTAACAAGAATTGCCATACCAGAGAAATACATTGGTCTGTCTAACACAGCAAACGAAAAGAGCTGTCTCAGAAAGAGGTGCTATGAAATACTTACATATATTAATTCTGGGAAGGCACTTACGGCATACATAAGCATTAGAAAAGTTTTAACCTAACACCTATTTTGTACAAGTTGGCTGATACTCTGCAACTTGAAAATCGTTACCCTTTCCATCAGCTTCTGTTCTTACTCTTATTATCAACCCAAAAGCCCAGTCTGAGGCACCCACAACATTTAGCCTTCTAGAAGACAGATCTCATCAAGAATTCAGCTCACAAAATCTTGACAAGAATTTTTTTTTGGAGTAGCATAGGGATTATGTATATATATTTAAAGATAACATGAGAGTTGGTTGCCTTAGTAACAGGATCTTTCAGCCATTGTGTTTAGTATTTACTCAGCACTGGAAATGTACACTGTATTGAGAAAAAATGTTGTATTTTTATTAGTCTACCCCTGTGTATATGCCCATCAGCAGCAAAGGCGTGCTGTGTAGTTTGACTTTCCATTTCTGAGTTATGTGAAACCTCTCAGAAGCCAGCATGCAGAAATGAAACCAGGGCACCTGGTGCAATGTATTTTTGTTACAAGTATTTTGAGAAAAAAAACTGTTGTGGGAGTTTAAAGCACTGCACTAAAGATATTCCTTGTCTCGCAATTATGTCTCCAGCAGCAGAAGAGTGTAAAAGCATTTCCATTCCATAGTTTCATATTCTAATGAAAAAATCTACAGAAAATATGTATGAGAGAGTATATTTACACAGTGCCTGTTTCCACAACTGTATTAATACGTAGTACAAATTTAACAAGTGTTGTTAAATGCCGTTTTACCTGACTTGGGGGGGGGAGGGGGGAAGTGAGGGAGTATACATTTCAAGAGCTATTTCAAAGCCTGCTTCGGTCTGGGAGAAGCAAGGCATCAGTTACAGCTGCATCAATTAAAATGCAGGAGAAATTAAGTAGAATAGATCCATTTAATTTTGGGTCCAGTCAGGATACCAAAGGGTTTATACCTCTTCTTCTGCAAACAAGCCATGGGATTTTTCATCCTCCCAGCCAGACATCAGAGGTGCCTCCAGATGCTAAGCAAAAATCTACCCCCTCCAGCTGCCCAGTGCCTCCTGCCAGGGTGACTGGGGACAGAGTGCCACCTACCGTGGCACCCAGCCCCATCCTTCCATTCGGGGCTGTGCAGAGCCTGGCATCAGTTTGCTCCAAAATCACAGGCAAAAATCCCTTTGGCTTTCATGGATTTTGTTTCAAGCCCTAAGGACTCAATCAGCCCCTTCCCACTTGGCTAGTGAGAGCCGACGGGATCACAGCACGCCGTTGGTGGTGCAAGAGCATGTCGCTCGGGACCTTATAGTCCCAAACGCGTGGGGCTGATGCTGGAGAAGACTTAACTGCACAAACTAACCCGGCAGGCTATTTCTTGTAAGAGTCTGTGCATTACCTCTTGGTCCTAGGGTAACCTGGCTATTGCACCAACAAGAAATCCACTCCTGGGTTCCACTCTCTCATTATAATTTCAGACGGTGTAAACCACTTCTGTGTTATATGAATTTAATATCTGATATGGCCCCTGTCACGGTATTATATCATACCCTTACAGGATGATGGACTCCAGTCTAATATGGCTTTTCCTTCTCTAACTACTGCGATCCTCTATCCATTTTGCTATTCAGATGGAACAGAGCCTGCTCAGACAGCAAAGCAGAATGTTATAGTCACATAGAATAACTTAAATGTAGTGGCAGACAGAACACTTATTCTATATTTAAAAAGTAAGAGCTGGAAAACAGACGTGGAAAGGCACAACGGTGGTGAGAGCAGCTTGAACCAGACAGTTCGGCTGGTTGAAGCGCTATCCAACAAATGTAGCCTCTTTCTTTCATCACGAACACTTTTCTCCCTGTTCCTGACTTTCTCAATTTTATTCAGCTCTAAATATTGTTGCATGGATGGGTTTGCAGTGGACTTTTGGGTTAACTGCTGAAAAATGAGCCAGGAAGACTACGTTACGGGATGGCATTATCGGACTATGCGCTCCCCCCCGAGGGGCAGGCACGTGATTTACCATGTTTCGTGGGTAGGGCTCTCCCGATGCTCCGTGAGCTGGAAAAGCCAGCGGTGCCACACAGCACGGGCGTGAGGGAGGTTGCAAAGCACCCAGCTGGATGGAGATCAGGAGGAGCAGAGAGGTGGATCAGCTTCCCAGCAGTAATCACTTCCCTCAAATCGTTTAAAATGTTTGTGTTTAAAAAGAGAACTGCTTTTTTTTTTCCATTTCTTTTGCCGTCTTTTAGTACAGGACAGAGAAAGCTTCATGTTTCTGTCAAAAGAGAAGGAAAAAAACAATAGATAATATATGTTGTTTGAAAATCGCATAGAGATTGTAAGCTGATTTTCCTGACAGGGCCTCCATAAATTATCTCATTAAGATTATTGTAGGCTGCAAACTAAGCCGCATTTTTCTTAGGACTGCCTTTTACAGGAAGAGCTCTGCTCCTAACTGTTTATCACTCATTTGAGCTAAAATCTATCAATCTGCACTAAAAAAATTAAAGAGCTCTTCTGAGAACCGGGGAAAGGTTTCAGCTACTAAGCTTTTTGTCTAATGAACTTTCCAGAAAAAATAAACAAATCGGCTTTGCTTGTCCTGATCAGATTTTAGGGCCACGCAATTAAAAACTAAAATATATAAAACAGTCACAGAGAAACAGGCTTATCCTTAGCATTCTTACCCACACACAGAAATCAGAATGAAGAAACGGAATGGCAATGAATCACTAGTCCTCAGTGACTGCAGGTAACAGTCAACTCGATGTTATTTTATGGGAGATCTACTATATGAAGTCAAATTATCGAAGAGTTTTAACTACGTGGCTCCTAACCACATACCCTTTGGAACTATCCAGACATGCCATATTTTCCCTATACTGAGCCAGAATGTGGAATCCAGTTTTAAAAAGCTGCATATTACCAGCTGCATCCATACACAGCATGATATACAACTATTGTTTTGCTTTAAATGAACATAATAGCAACAAGGATGCAAATACAGATCTTTCAATTCAGATTATTTGTTACCACTGAAATTGCAAAACCTTTCTTTACCATTTTTTTTTGTTTTATTTTGCTGATATGCATATTGCAGGTATTGTAGATGTGTAGCAGTTGCCTAACTACACTCTTTTTGAGTAGCACATCGTTATACATCTGTATCTATCTTACTGTTCTTCTGTCATACCTAACTGCTGCTGAAATGAAAGCACGGAAGATGGTTACCTTAGCATACGGCAGACAGAGAAGGACAGGTAGCATGTTGTATTGTTCCTTGGATCCTTTTCAGCAAAGTGAGGGAAAAATATTGATGTTGCATGATATGAACTGAACCTACATCTCCTTGTGAGAGAGAGGACAGCTACGGTGGGAGAAAACAGGTAAGGAAAAAAAAAGGAGTAAGTTTGTGGTTCCTGCAGCTGAAGCTGTCAAGGTCCTTAGGAAAGGGAAAATCTGAAAGGATCGACATCTGTCAGCTCTGCTCATTTTGGGACTGACTGACAGCAAGAAAAGAGCTATTATACTGAGATGGGCAACATTTGGGCCTTCTCCAGAACATGTGAAGTCCCAACAATTCAGCAGAAATTAATATACTTCTATTACATCTTTCTGAGATTGCAAAATCCCTCCCTCACACTGCTGTTTCATTGTAATTATTGGTACTGTGGGAGCGCCTCAGCATGCCAACAGCCCCAGCCTGCTTTCTGCTATGTGTTAAGAACAGAGAAAAAAAAAAAAGTCTTGCCCAATAAGTCTGTTTGCACATAGTCAGAAATGTTTCTTAGAACGACGACACAAACATACTGTTGCATTTTTATCAGTATTTTGTATTCAGTAAAAATATTCTGAAGCTTAAGGGCTCAGTGCCCACAAATATGCTGGCATGCAGATTTCACATATCTTGTAAAGTCTACTACTGTGCTGGTGCGTGCATATGCAATAGCTGATTTTTCAAATCGGCAAAAGCATGCACTTGCATAGCTGAGCAGCAGGACTGAGCCAAAAGCATGGCAATGACTTAGTGGCTGCAAGAAGGTATCGACGCATTCCAGCAGACCTATACACAGCACAATCATTCAAGAAAGAGAAGCAAAGCTGGCATGAGGCTTTGATTTTATTGTGATTGCACAGAAAGGCTCATTTCTGCTTCTGTGGACGGATCGTTTTCCATAGCAGTGCACACTTCTTCTAGAATGGCTCTAACTTTACAGTATCGCTTCCAACAAACTTCTCTTCAGGCTAAACAGACACTTGCTACTCATGTGACAGTGCATGGAGGAGTGATGCTGAGAAAAGAAGACACGCTGTGGCTAACATCTTTGCTTGTCTTCTAAGAGTAATCTGACTAATGTCGGAATGATTCCATCAATATTGTCAGAAATAGGTTTAAGAGCCCTCCAGGTACGTTGTAAGCCTTGGCACAGGCAACAACTAATGCGAAGTGGATGCCAATTGACCAGAGGTTCTGGGAAGGTACGAAGCAACACTAAGGACCTTGACTTAGGCTGATGACACTGAGTTTTCTTCTTCTGTGTTCTCAACATTTCCTTCCCTATTTCAGACGGACTAGAGTACGGAAGAGGCATTGTGGGATATGCTGTCAAGTGCTATTTGTTTCACATATCGCACTCAGAAATAAAACCAAACTGAGCCTGTATAACGCCGGATGAGCTTGCTCACGTCTTAGTTGTATTTGAACTACGTATCCATTAAACTGAAGTACGCTGGATATTTATACAATAATGACAACTCTGGTTCCTGCAGGACAGAGATGTACTATAAAGATCATTAGGAAATGCCAGTACCTCTTTGCCCAAACAGCAATTATAAATGAGGACACTTCTCTCCCATCAGGTCTTTGCTGACCCTCCTTAATACAGATTCTTTTCCTTAAAAGAATGGAGGAAGGCTGATCTGTGGAAGGAACAATCTGTGAGCTCTCTGGAAGGGTGCTTGAGGCATCTTGCTTCAAACTGTATTTGCCCTCCAGGCTTGTTTTCTATTCTTGAGTCACTGAGTCATTGAATTTCTGTGTTCCTCCACTTCACTGTGTGTAAATAGGAACACATGCTCTTACCTATTATTTCTCTTGTATACTTGGATTAGAAATAATTTGGGCCAGGGACCAGCTCTTCTATGGAAACAGGTGTGGCATAGTTGCTCCTGTATTACCATAACACTACTTATAAGCGATAACTGAAATAGATCTTCCGTGTCAGTGGAAAGATTCACCATAAAGGTCCAAAAGTTCTTATCCAGTGTACAAACCTGCTGAGGTACTGTAGGTGATACCTTCAGGAAAAGAACAAGTGTAAACTAGATATTCTGGTACTTCAGCCTCAGTACCCCACAAAAAGAAAAGCAGGATTTTTCTCTATCCACACATACTGCAAAACCTCTTCTTCTCTGCCTGGGGAGCTCACTGTGAAGGCAGCTATATTTGAGTGCATTCCTCTGTTTATCCTTTGGTTGTCATTTACAATAGACAAAATTGACAAGCCTGACTGACATCTGAATGGATTTCATACACACAGCAACAACGTGAATGAGAAAATGGCCTCCTGGGAGACTCCTGGGACTCTTGTTCGTTATCATTATCACTATCATGATGCATGTAGATGACGAGACTCCCAGTCATACCATCCTCCTTGTGCTCTAGGTTGCACTTTGCAGCACCTTGTTGTCACCAAACGGTTGTACAACCGATCAATTTTCCTGTTACCACTGGAATCACTGTTATCATTCTCCCTCCTTCCACACAGGACACCCAAGCTAAGCAGAAGGTGGATGATATGCTCCAGACATCAGCACGAATCCAAGCCAAGACACGATTCAGCCCCACTCACCCAGGCTGCCGTGGCTGGGGAGAATTCAGCCAATCTCACAGCTGCCGTTCAGCCGTTGGCCTTGCAACACCTACCCAAAATGGCACTATGGTGAAGCATGAAGAGAAACTCCCAGTACTAGACCAGTAAGAGCCAAACCTGCTTTGTCACTTCAATAAAAGGTCTCTGCTTTCCTCCCCCTCACCGTAGCAAGCTGTATCAGCATGCAGACCAACTGAAAGACAAGTAGAGAAGTGGGAGACAGACCTGTGAAAATCTCGTTTCTCTTCCAGCCTGTTTTTCCTGGACATCTACTGGGTTACGTTACACTGTTATCATTGCAGCTGTATTCATGAAAGGGGAAATGGTGATTTCATTGTTAACCTCAAAATGATGCCACGAGGGTTCAGTGAAATGGGTAGGTTAAGGCAATTAAATAAACTGTAACGAAAAATGAGGCACTTTTTTTCATGACTACGCCTTTACAAGAATTTGGATAATGATTGCAAAAGGTTAATATGCTTTGTATGAATCTGCAGGTATCTGTCAAACACAGAAAACAGCGTGGGGAAGCAACTCTGCATGGCAGAGACATCTGCTGGAACCTTCTCGCACTTGTCTCAAGTCTCCTCGTTCAGCTTTTTGGGGCTACAAATCCTCAGAGCAGCCCCAAACTGCTCCTGCTGCCTCCGGCTGGGGAGTAGGTTTCTGGCTAATGATGAATTCAGCGCAGACCTGCCTGGCAATGGCCAGTCAGCCACTCGACGGTAGGCAGAAATCTTTAAGCTATACACTGGGATTTAAATGGAAACTTTTGCATCTGAACTGAAGGTTACAGGTTATACTTCTCTTCCAGCTGCCTGACACTGAACTGTTTGTCAGAGGAAGATGGGGCACTGGTGAAATCCTTCCCTCTCCCAACCATATACAGCAGGAGAAGATCAATGTTTTAATTAGGGAAAGGAACTATCAGTGAAGTTCTCTGTAATTTTGACCACGTGATTGCACGAAGGCTAGGAACCTACTTTGACCTAAGTTAAATACTGAAACGAGGTTTCAGATTTTAGCATCTACATAAATTGCCTCCCTTCTCAGAGACATTGACTACACTCTCCTCCTAAGAAGTGGATCTAAATCCCTCTCCCCCTCCCTTCTTCACAGTGAGAAAACACAGCTCGATTATACTGGGTTACCGGGATCACACTGTGCTTTGACCATATCCCGGCACCCTGTGTGTCAGTTTTAGACACTGGCTTGAAAATGACTGAGACGGTGCAGAAAGCACTCACTGAGTAAACCCTAGAAAGAGGAAGCTCTGTTTTGTACAATGGCAGAAAAGAGGATGCTTTGCAAACTCAATTATCTTTTCTCCAAGTGCAGGGATACAGCAGATGCAAAGCATCCTATAAATGAAAACGAGCTGTATTTGATTCCACGCACACTGGATGCTTGAACTGTGTTTAGCACTTCACAGGTCTACAGTTTGAGCGATACTCCCCAGTGTAGCAGGTTTTTTCCTGCAGACACCAGTTCACATCTGATGGGAGACAGTTTTAAAAGCAGCCTCTGCTCTTACATTGTAAGAACAACTCTCTCCCTCAAGCTACTTGCAGACAAAAATATGTTTACCTCCACCTATCAAAGCACCGAGGGAAAACAACAGCCCCTTGAAGGAAATTAAACCCCAAAAACCTTTTAAAATGTTATAAACAGCCTACTACCAGAGTGAAGAGATGCACTAATATGAATAAACAAGCACTTGGCCCAGACCCTCAGAGGAAGTTAGCTGCGTGCCCACTTTCCACTCAAGTCAGCGGCAGGCGAGTGTTGAGAGCCGGGTGGGTGGTCGCCAAGGGCCGGTTGGTGCCACACAACCAGCACAGCCCGGGTGTCCAAACCAGCAGATGCCAGAAGTTGTTCAATCCCAGTAGCCCATGTCACCACAGCACCTCACTTACCCTCATTCTGCTACATCCAGTGAAGTTTTATTGCAGTGACAGGCTTTTTCAAAGGAGTTGTACGGGTTTGAACTTGCACTGCCCACCCTCAGGAGAGGATATTCAACATGGCAGTAGGCGCCTTGCCTGCCATTACAGGGAAGTGGCTAAAGCACGTCGTTTCAGGAAAAAAGCCCCAGCCTTCCAGTGTCCGCCCCTAACCCCGTTTATATACTCCCGCAAGACAGTCTGTGGGGAGGGGGCTACCCATAGCTTTCCCCTCCCAGCCAAATAAGCTTCTTCCTCTGTTGACCAATGAATATTTAATTATTCTGTGCAAAATCAAGCAATTTTCTCCAGAAACACTGAATGTTCCCTTCTGCTCCTGAACAACCCGCTCCTGGGTGTAGCAGTCCAACAGATAAGGGAAGAAAATGGAAACAGGTCTCACTCTCCTGGACGAGAGCTCTGCAAGGGTAGGTAAAAGAAGCTGATACAAAAGACACTCTGGTAATGCCCCCAAAACCAAGGGCAAGCTCACTAGGATTAGCTCTGCCAATTTCGCAGGTGCAAGAGAAGTCTGGCATCTCTGCACAGAGCCCAGGAGTTTCCATGAGCAGGTCTTGATAGGTCATGGAGAAGATGTGGGAAAAAATTAGCTACTTCTGGACTTCAGCTGAGCATGGGTGCTGAAAATCAAATGTTACCTTCAAGGGACTAGAGAGTACATACGGTGGATCCAGCCTTCAAACTACACAAAAGCCACAAACAGCTACAGGGAGGAAGGTGGCTTCTGATGAAGTTTCTGGCATGATGTACCTTTGCTGCAGGGCAGAAAGCCGGCTGAGATGTTCTCCTTCATTTGACTCGCAGGCAGGTGTCCTGTGCTGTGTAATTCTGCAGTGAACAGCCAGGCCTCTGGGGAGTTAGAGTCAGGTGGGGGGCCTTGTCTGATATGCCGAATTCATTAAGCAGCTTCTTTTTTAAAGAACTAGAATGGAAGCTAGATAGGAAAGGGCATTTGAATTCTGTCTTTCAGCAGGTATGTTACCAAGTGATCTCAATGTCTTTTGGAGTTTTAATCTCAAGGACAAAAAACAGAGCCTGGCCTATGCTCTAGAAAAGGAAGAAATCTCTGAAATGAGGTTTTGTATCAGTATTTTTCAAAAAACACCCCTACATACCTGCATTCTGCAGTGTGACATTTCAGATGGTCCCTATGTATTAAAGCATCAGGTTGCTATTAAGTATCAAAATTATGAGCAAAATTCAGTTTAATTGAATGCCCTGTTTACGCTAAACCTTTTTTTTCTGCTCAATATTCACTGACAGTTGCATAAAATACACAGTGCCTGCTCCTGAGTTATAGAAGTAAAGAAATACTGTAAACAAAGATTACAAGTTTTCCCCCACTTAAATAACTTAAGAATGAGCCCAATTACAATGGTCCCACTTCAAGAAACATGATTAAAGTATCCAACTCTTACACATGGAAAAGAAATTAGCTAGATATGTAATTAGAAAACAGTCAGATCATGAGTCATTAAGAAGGCTGAACAGCTTAACCTTCTCCTCCCTTACCAAGGAGTTTCCATCTTCTTATGCTGAGAATGAACTACATCGCTATAACTATGGTAACTGTAAATAGAGGATGCATACATTTTTTACAATTAAGTTAAAGTGATGCTGCTTTTTGCATATAGAAGCTTATAAGAAGTAAGCTCCTGGGAATTACCTTTGGGTTATGTGTCTTTCCATCACTTAAGAGAAACAGGGATGCTAGAGATGGTAACTGCAATGGAACTTAGCCTAAGTTTTCTTCCACTGTGCTATTTGTTACCAGCTATGCATTTATGAATATTTTCTATTTAAAAAAATCCAGCTTAAACCGCATTAAGGAAACACCAGACTCTCACAATTAATTTCTGCCTGATACAGAAATCTGATCTGCCAGAACTTGAAAACCTGTTACTCCTCTTGAGAGCAGAGCTTAGCAGAGAAACAGCTGACAAGAAGCAAACCCACCATTGTACTTCATGTTGTATTTCTTGGATTAATTACTACTTCTGCTCCTCCAGGATGCATTTGAGGGGCAGGTTTCATCTGCATTCTCCTTACTCGTCTAAATGTTAGGTAGGCAAGAAGGAAATCTCCCCTGAGCACTGATAGATATGAAGAGGTAAAAGCTGCCATGGCTGTCTCACTGTTGAGCCACTGCATTCAAAGAATGCGAAGTTGCAAAAATGCATCAGAGCACTTCAGGGAGAGGAGATGAAACGTTTCTAAAAGGAAAAGTGTAACCTCAGCACAGGAGACTCCGGTGCTCTCTCCAGAGACAGCATGAAAGAGTAGATGAAACACAAATACTCTGCTTCACCTTCATGCGTTGGATCAAAACCCCTTCCCAGGTCCCGGACCCTCTCACTCTGCTGCCAGGACCGGCACGGGGAGCAAACCTCGGGCCCCGGAGCAGGGGGTCCCCTGGGCCGCGGCCACGGCCAGTTCACCCCAGCACCCGCTGCCCTTCCAGAAA
>NW_009596366.1:96733-96950 GCF_000690535.1 Cariama cristata
CCCGCGGTACCCCGCGCTGTGCCACAGCCGGACCCGTCGCTCTATTGCTCCTTTCTGCCCCGGGGCTGACAGGGCAGCTGCCCACCTCGCCTTAGCGTCTGAAACACCAATGCCACTGGTAATAACAAAAAAGAAATAATTTTTATAATTATTTTTAAAGGCCTATCAGTTTTAACAGTGCCAGATCGACGGTCTCTAACGCCTCACGCCGGAGGGA
>NW_009596367.1:0-359 GCF_000690535.1 Cariama cristata
ATCTAGTGATGGAAATTATCGATTTTGCGGGTCATTTAATATTTTGGTCCATGCTCAGGAACTGGACAATGCTTGCCTGTGGGAAACGGTACAGGCGATAGATAAAGCAGCATCCTGCAAACATCAAAGACCAGTGCATCTTGTTCCTCCTCCTGCTGTTCACACGAGAAATCTACACTAGGACTGACAAAACATAACAAAGGACTAGCCAGGGGTATTGCGCGTGACTTCTAAGATACTGCAAAACAGAAACTGAGGCTGACAGCCCCATGGGAAAAATTACAAGAATGTGATAAACTAACTTAAAGTATTGAGCAGTGTAACATGAGAACCAAAGAGGCGGTTATGTACATATGGCC
>NW_009596368.1:0-34354 GCF_000690535.1 Cariama cristata
GTTGTTCTCTCTGTGCAAACAGGCGCGCAGTTTGATACACGGGTATGGTTTTTATCCCGTAAATGCAATGGAACAGCGCAGCGCCCTAAAGCTGGGTCTTGCCTTCTGCTTATCAGAAAGCTGGTCCTTGTTTCCTTGAAATACCAGTGGTTGGTGTAAACTAAAAAAAAAAAAATTAAAAAAAATCATGTTTTTTCTAGAAAAAAAAACCCTTACTGAAAGAACATAGTGTATAGACTTTAAAGGTTTGTATCCTGTAGCAATTCTTGAGCCTCGGGAAAATGTCATTTAATTAATTTAAAATTAAAAGGGATGACTCGGAAAATTAATACAAAATGAGTGCAAATTTGCACTGTGGAATGTAGATATATGGCTTTACCTACCTTTAGGTTAGGCAGTAGGAACAATCTAGTTGGTTTGGGTCCTGGAGCAAATATTGCAGGAAAAGGTGTGTTAGAACAAACTTTGCTTCTCAGCTAACTTTTAAACACTGTGGTTCTCCAACCCTGTAATACCCAGCTGAGCTGGAGTACACACCGAAATCAACCACAAAGTGAGTGTCCTTTTGGAGGGTGTAGAGTATGGTGAAATACCATAGTAAAGAGCTGTTGCCTGTGATGCAAGCTTCCTGTAACCAGGCAGATCATTTGACGTAAGAAATTATAGGCGAAATGAGAACTAACTACCCATCAGAGGATAGTGGTTAATGGGTCTTGCTCTACCTGCATGCCTATGACAAGTCCAGCACGACCAGGGTGTATTCTGACACTTGTCCTTTTTAATGTCTCTATCAATGACCTGGACAAGGTCATTGAAACTGTCTTCAGGTTTGCAGATGACACCTAAGATTGTGTTATTGAAGGTGTTCGTAAGTCGTGTGCTCTGTTTGCTCATGCTGATGTATTTAATAATGATTCTAACTTTGTAAGTCTCAATTTCAACCATCAAAAGATACCTAATGACGGACGGTGAGAATTTACTTAGTGATGCAGGTTGTGACAGTTACTCAGGCTTTGAGCATACTATGAAGGGCTAGTCTAGTTCAGCTCAAGTAGTCACTGATAAAAGGCGATCTTGCTCCAACAGATCTTCTGATGTAGGACACTGTATGCTGTGCCAGATAGTAGTAGTAGTGAAAGAACTACTGGGTCAGTGTGGTTAGGTTAACAAAAGATAAAAAAATCAAAAGGAATGAGTAGGAGATCCTTGTACTCTTCAGGATGGGCAGTGTCCTTTGCCCTCCTCTTACAAAACTTTTTTCACTTATGCTTTGCTTTTTTGTTTTTGTTTTTTTTTTTTCTCTTACAAAACTTTTTTCACTTATATTTTGCTTTTTGGGGTTTTTTTTTTCATGTTTCTGTATTTTCACTGCTTTTCTTAACTTATACACAAAGTCAGTCTGTACGTAGGTTTAGATCTACCATAGCTTCTTTCCCATTGTGGTTGAGAGTTAAAATACTGTAGTTTTTCCAAATATACTCTCTTTGCACAAGTAAAAAGTGGTTTTAGGTGATTGAAATTACAGACCACTTTGAATTTAAAATGGTGGTACCAAGTACTTTTCTTGTTAAACAGATAACGTTTAATATGTATTAAAGGAATGTTTAATGTTTAAATACATGTCTTCAGAATGATTGTATCTGGAGGGGGAAAGAGGATTGCTGTTTGCATAGTTTTAACTCCTTTGTGAGGCAATCCTTTATCTTTCAGTTTATGTGTTTTTGTAATTTTGTACATATCGGCTGCATTGTAGAGGTTGCAACATACCTCGTTGGCGATGAAAAATTTTCTTTTCATCTTGTATCGATGTGGAAATAATTTAATTTTTTTCTGAATATTGACTGTTATTAAGCCAGGTTAGTGTCATCTTTGTAAAAGTGATCAGCTATTAAAACTTTTCCTGCCTTCTTTTCAGGATTTATTTGGTGTGAGCATGGTTGTTCCTTTAATGAACCTTCATATCAAATCTCTAGGAGCAAGTCATACAGTTGCTGGAATAATAGGTGAGTTGCAGTACTTGACTGATATACCAAAGAATAAGATAATGTGACCTGGATTATGCCTTACTGCAAATTGGACATTGTAACATAGTTCTTCCTTGCTAGTAGATAATAAAAAGTAAAGCCAATTTCCAAGTAAAACTGTAAGGGCAGCGATACTGTATTAGACCCAAAGACCTGTCCAAACTTGCGTACTGACAGTAGCCAAAGGCAGGTGCTTGGGAGAGAGCACTCTTGCAAAGAACAAGGAAGTTTTCCGGTAATACTTGTACAGATGCTTTTCCAGCATCCAAGAATTCACAGCTCAGCAACTTTGGGAGCCAGAGGTGTTGCTTTTAGTTTTATTGTTATTTACAGGCTTTGCAAATAGTACTTCTGCAGCTGGTTCTCCTGAGCTTTCCCAAGGCTGTGATTGCTCCCAGTTTGATTAAATTCCTTGCAGCTGTCTTTTGGCAAAATATTTTTTGTCTTTAAGGAGTGTTTACAAATAAATTCTGAAGCTTTGGGTTTTTATCTTTAAAAATGAAGTGGTAAGGTCAAGTTCTGTGGTTTTACAGTCTTGTTTATATTTTATGGTACTGTTTATGGTTTGTAATGATACAAATATGATATTATTTGTAGTTACGTGTGGTTGACATGGGCTCTGTTATTCAGTTTTTTATTACCTTTTTTATTTTGGATGAAATTTAGCACTTTCATGAAATAATTCTGGTTCTATTCTGAGTTGAAGGAGTATTATTTTAAGCAGCAATTCGTCAAAAGTATGTTTTCATTTCAACAGTCTGCTTTGATTTTTAACTTTACAAAAAACCTCGGTTTTGAGATGTATTCTTATAAATGAAAGAGGCTGGCAGATGTTTCTCTCTGCTTTTCTTTGCTGCTTCTCTTTTGTCACAAACTGCTGCTAAACTCTTAGCCTCCAAAATGAAAAAGTAGGATCTGTGGTTTCTTCAGGGCTTCTGTGGTGCTTTGTAATAGGTTGAAGTGCCAAGTGGAAAGTAGGTAGTGCCTTCCTGTGGTGAAATTCTCTCCTGATTCTGAGAAAGCAATTATAAATGCCAAGTTCTGTTTTGTTTACTACACCATACTACATCCTTCTACATTACCTAGTTTTACAAGTTTTCAGCATTTGTTTTTCTTTTTTTGTCATTCCTGAAACTATTTCCTCAGTTATGTGCTAAACTCCACCCTTGGTTTGTCCTGCTCCTTCTTCCTATTCTTCTAGTAAATTATTCCCTTTTCTTCTAGTAAATTATCCCGCAAATTTCTCTGATGTTTCCTCATTTAAGATTTTGTGCTGTTTTCATGTTTAAAGAAATCAAGTTTAATTTTAACATTGGTATTTTACTTGTTTGTTTCAGGATCTCTCTATGGTATAATGCAACTGTTTTCCAGCACATTTGTGGTGAGTTCTAAGACTGCATTCCTGAGTATGTTGGTATTTCTATGGATTTTAGGGGGAAAAGGATGAGGTTTGTGATAGTGTTTCATGAAATTTTGAAAATGTTTATAGTGTTCATATATGCATTTTTGGTTGGAGGATCCAGTATTTAGTTTGCATGAAAATGTTTGTTTTGTTTATAGGGAATTGCCAGATTTTTCAGAACTGAACAGAATGCAGTCTTCAGACAAAAACTAGAATCCAGATTTGGGCTCAGATACGTTACTGAGCATGTCACGGTCATACAACGTTCTCTTCAGTGTTGGTGCTAGTAAAGCAGTTTCCTTCAATGCAGTAGCCTGTCCAAAAGCCAGTCTCAGGAGTCAGCTCTTCATAAGCCTGTTATCTAGAGTTTGCTTTCCCTGCTTAATGAGCAGTGCCTTGTAATTTGCCATATGGCCTAAATTCATGCGTTACGTCTTTGAGCTTTGTTTGGTTTTGTTTTCTATTAACTTTTAATTTTTTACATCCTGAACTAAGCGAGAGTGCAAAGACTAAACCTCTTGAATGTATGCTTTACCTATCAATATCTTAGATCCCTATATTTAGCCAGGAGCATCTTTAATATTATTACCCTGGTACCTCCTAGCTTTCAAGTGAGCAGACTTTGAGCGTCTCATGAAAAAACTGCTTCAGCATATGTTATGCAGGCCATCTGCGATAATTTGCTTCTATAATCTTCTGGTATTTTCTTTGAACTGCAAAACCATTGCCCACTTTCTTGAAAAACTGTTTCCTCTTTGGAATCAAGCTGATTTATAAGCATGCTAAATGCGAGTTTACTGCTTGCCCTTCTCATAGCTACTTCCTATCTGTCTGTGCTCAGATGACAAACTCCTCATAGCTAAGATCATTCCTTTTAGCGTGCTTAACGTGTCTTGTATATAGCAATCATTGATGCAAACAAATATTTATGGTTGGTTGTGATAACATTTTCAGAGGGCCCCTACTACTAATGTGTCATGTTATTTATTGCAGGACTGTATTTTTAAAAGAGAGAAATTATTTTTTAAAAAACTCTATGCATGACATTAAATGGAATCATAGTTTCAGCAGGTGCACTGCTGGCAGGGCAGAGCTCTGCTTGTGACTTCCAGATTTTGAGCACTTAGGAATGTTGTGTAATGAGCTTATTAAGCTTTCACTGACAGTCCTTTGATCTCTTTTCTCAATTTAATTTAGAAGTACTGATTGTTCACTGTACATAGTTAAATGTTATAAAAAGCTAATCTTAATTTCCTGCTTTGTGAAAGGGCTGCTGGAGTGATATAGTAGGAAGACGGTATTCCCTGCTTACTTGTATTCTTCTCAGTGCACTGGGTTACTTCCTTCTTGGAACATCTACCACTGTGTTCTTGTTTGCCATTTCTAGAGTCCCTGTGGGTGAGTAAACACTTGGCATTTTGCAGTGGAAAAATTCCCTGTAGTCTCAGCTCGAGAATTACTGCTAGAGAGATCATGGTACATGGGTGGCTACATAGCATCATCACCCAGCAGCACCAACTGAACCTTAGTAATGGAAAAATCTCTACAAATCAAGCATTCTCATGACTTTTTCCTGAAAATAATTTGAAATGTTGTTGTGGCTTAACCCAACAGGCAGCTAAACACCACACAGCCGCTTACTCACTCCCCACCTCCAGTGGGATGGGGGAAGGAATCGGGGAAAAAAAAAGTAGTTTGTGAGTTGAGATAAAGGCAGTTTAATAGCTTACTCACTCCCCACCTCCAGTGGGATGGGGGAAGGAATCGGGGAAAAAAAAGGTAGTTTGTAAGTTGAGATAAAGGCAGTTTAATAGGACAGAAAAGGAAGGAAAAATAATAATAATAATAATAGTAATAATAGAATTAGAATATACAAAACAAGTGATGCACAATGCAATTGCTCACTATTTGCTGAGGAATGCCCAGCCAGTTCCTGGGCAGCAGTCCCCAGCCCGCTCTCTCCCTAGCTTATATACTGAATGTGACGTCATATGGTATGGAATATCCCTTTGGCCAGTTTGGGTCAGCTGTCCTGGCTGTGTCTTGTCCCAGCTTCTTGTGCCCCTCCAGACTTCTTGCTGGTGGGCTGGGGTGAGAAGCTAAAAAGTCCTTGACTTACTGTGAACACTGCTTAGCAACAACTAAGCAGTTATCAACATTATTCTCATCCTAAATCCAAAACACAGCACTGTACCAGCTACTAGGAAGAAAATTAGCTCTATCCCAGCCAAAACCAGGACAAATGTACACTCAGCAACTGTCACAACTTTTATCCACCTTTTGTGAGAACAGAAGTGCAGCAATACCTTGAAAGAGGCTATTGTAACATTAGTCGTAACAGGTACACAATATACCAGGTCACTGCTGGAAATCTTGGTCTGCACTTGCAATGGAGAATGGAATGATATGTGTGTTATTGTGTTTTCTCATACTTAAAATATACCTCAAAGTGACACTACAAAATTTGGATGAAATTTTAAGTCACCGCTTCAGCTGCTTATTTGTGTTGTGCAAAAGCATGTATGTTTGCAGCGCTGAAGCTAAGTTTGTGCCACGGTTTGTATCAGAATTCTTAAAATAACTGAACACCTATTGCGTGTATTCAGATATATTCAGATATAGTAAGCATTGCTATCACTATGAACACACCTACTAAAGGGCACTTTTATGGCCCATAGTTTTGATTTAGGAACTGTTAATATTGTTTCTTAATTTAAAGACAATTTGCTAATGAATTATTTGGTTGATATTTGATTACTCAGTAGAGGTAAAACTTTTAATGCTAACAGTAATGTGACTGTGACAGCATTGCCCTGATCAGAGGGAAGGAACATGAAAGATTGCGTTATTAATATTCCTGCAGTATGCTTACCCTTCTGTGCTCTTCTTTTGCCAGCCACCGGTTTCCCATATGAATTTGGTGTGTTACAATCCTGGAAGTCTTCATACTCAGCAAAGTTGGTACAGAGCTCTGTTCGTAAAGAGACAAGCCATTCCTATTCCACCATTACCCATGCAGAAGTTCTTGGTTTAGTAGCTATTTTATTCCTAGTGTGCTTCAGCACTCAACTTAATTACTTCTTCTTTCAGCAGGGCTGCAGGAGCATTCCTTCAACATAGGTGCCTATACATTTTTGATTCCTAAGTCAAATCCTTGAACGGCCAGGGTGATGGTCGTGGCCCAACATGCTGCATGACTCTAGCATTGAAGAATTCGTGGTTAATGGAATCTTAAAAATTTCAATCATACAGATTTTGACCATTGATATTTCAGATAGCTTCTGTCATTTTTAATCTTTTGGACTGAGTAATACATGTTTATTATTTTGTTTATATTCTGTTGCAGGTATTTTCAAACACACACTCTCCATCTCTAAAGCCCTGCTTTCTGACTTGGTTTCTGAGAGAGACCGCCCTTTAGTAATGGGACGCTTCAATGCAGCCTCTAGTGTGGGCTTCATTCTGGGGCCTGTTGTTGGTGGCTACCTTACAGAGTTGGAAGATGGCTTTTATCAAACATCCTTCTTCTGTGCCTCTATCTTCCTTCTGAATGCTGGTAAGTTGTATGTCATATTTTGCATCTTGGGTCCCTTCGTTCCTCACTTTTGTATACCCTTGGAATTTGGACCTGTGTGGAAGGGTGGGGATTTTGAAACAGTTAACCTCCAGGTGCTTCTCCTTTGAATTGTGTATATCACTTTTACATTCAGACAGAGGAATGGGAATTTTTAATGTGCCCAGAGTTGAAGACTAGAAATCAGAATTTTGGCTTTAGCCTATAGATTTGTTTATATGTTGTGAGTGTGGCATCTCAGTGTTTTCCTTCGTTGCTTTCACCGCATTTAAAATTGAACTGATCCTGTGAATAACACTAGATGTAATCTTTGTAATTTTTTTTAAGTGAAATGATTGTTGAAGTACTTTTAAAATTTTTATCTTTACATTAAGTAAACTGTTAGAATCAAATTAATGTTCTCCATGTAAAGTTAATGCAATTGAATGAAATCAACTGATTTCTTGATCTGTATAGGTCTTGTCTGGATGTTACCCTGGAGTGAAGAAAACACTGGCAATAGGGGACATCAACAAGGCAACAAAGGAACAGATAGTTTCTCAGCAAAAGCAAATCATGACATACTCTTGAAATCAGCAACTAATGGAGCTATGGCAAGTGATAGTCTTTTCCAGTCTTCATGGATCCAAGTTGCAACGGTGCTGAAGAGGATTAAAGGAATTGCGTGCTCTGATCTGTGGGATATATTTTTAGTGCGGTTGCTGATGTCTGTTGCTATACTGCTGTACTACAGTAATTTTAGTCTGGCCTTGGAGGAGAGATTTGGGGTGAAACCCTTGTTCGCTGGATACCTAATGAGCTATAGCAGCGCACTTGGAGTCCTGGCTGGTTGTCTGCTCGGACCAATAACAAGACTCTATCAGCACAACACTTACAGAATTTTGTTGCATTCCAGCACTCTTACCTGCGCGTTGATTCTCCTGTATGCGTCAGCGCTGAGCATATGGATGGTCATTTTGTCTTCCACGTTCTTAGCCTTTTCAACAACTATAGGTCGTACTTGTATCATTGATCTTGAATTGACGGTTGGTGGGAATGAGGCCAGCGGTACACTCCTAGGTGTTGGACAGTCTGTGACATCAGTGGGACGTATACTTGCCCCACTCCTTTCTGGAATTGCTCAGGAGTTCAGTCCTTGTGGCCCTCCAAGTCTAGCGGTTGGACTAGCTGTAGTAGCTATTCTGATAATGAACGCGAACAAACAAAAATACTGTAGCCGTGGAAATGTTAAGTTAAAAAATCAATAGCTGCAAATTTGGATTGCGTAGATGTACAGGAGAGGCAAAGTGAATCAACCTGGGGTGATGCTTACACCCGCCAGACTTGCACGGTCGTAACAAGATCTTTTAAGAGCGCACAAGATGCTCACGTGGAAACAAGTACATGTAAATATTTCTGCTGCAGCGTTGTTAACTTGACAAATGTTATCCTAACTGGTACTACTAGAATACTTGTGAGAGGGACAGGTGTTGCTCTATTGTACTAGCTGGGATTTTTTTATGGATTTTTAACCTTTTTGGAGGGAAAACAAGAATGACATGAAATACACAAATCCTGCTTGTAGCTTACATTTGAAGTGGTGTTTAGATTGATAGATTGTTAAAAAGACAGAAGTTGATTCTTACTATTTAATCAGAGGTGAATTTTTATTATTTCGTCAGAAGTAGAATTTGCAATATAGCTCATTAGCCTTAATTTCTTATGCTGTGGCCTGCTGCCACTTGTCTGCTGTGAAAGTAGCTTAATTAACAGGGTGTCTGCTTATGTGATTTTTGTTAAGCATACTTTGTCTACGAAACTTGCTGCACAGCATGAGTAGGCACCTTGGGGTAGCCATCCGACCCCTCCTGATTCCTGGTCTTTCCCAGGTAACAGAACTGGGTATGTGCTAACTTCATGTATTAGAAGGCCTAAAATGGACAATTTTACAATAATACGGGGTCATTCAGACTGAGACTGAATGTAAGCTTTATTGAAACTTGAACTGGTGGTTTCTGTTTAGTAATAACTTCTACTGAGCAACTTTGTCATAAATTATTTGTTAATATTTCCTGTGCAATTTTTCTACCTTCATTTAAGAATAAATTTGCTTCTTAATTCTTTTGAATGACTGTTAAAGGTGTGCTGGAGCAACTAGCAGTAGTTCATGGATCTGGATTAATGCATTCTCTCTCATCTCTGGAGGCATAAGTGACATTTCAGTGACAGGAGAAAAGCTGTTTATTTGTGGTATTTTAGTCTTCATTTGTCTGCACTGCTTAACTAATGAGAGGTTAATCTCAGAGCTATACTGAGTTGTAGCACTCTCCTGTGCTATTTACAGATCAAGCTCATATTACTTGCCAGTCACCACTGTTTGTGTTTCATTTGAAACATGAAAAATGTATTTTGCACTGATAACATTGCATGTGCTTTTCCTAGTATTACTTGATGAAAGTACAAAGTCAACTATTGTAATTGGTTTTGGTTTCTTTTTTTTAAATTAAAACTAGTTCAGTTATCTCCTTGAACACATCCGTGGAAATAGTGTTCCTACTGCAGGAGAGTCATAGATGGTCTTTTGCAGTTTTTGTTTTAATTTTCTTCTTTACCTTTTTGCAGTGCCTGCCATCATTTAAATCCTTGTTGAACCCTCAAGTGATTCTAGTGGCAGCACCATGGGAATACGTATAGAACTCCGAGTTGTTTTAATTTTATATATTGACATAATGAGCGTGTGTCTTATTACTGCTATGATTTCAGTACATATCCTCAGAGTTCCTTATTGTAATAATCTGTATTTCATTTCTCCTTACGAACTTGAGGCATTTTCAAGTGTCTTACCTTCTCTTGTCTTACTTGGTAGATGCCCGAAAACATTCATGCCTTAAATTTCCTATTTTCTTTCTTTCCATCTTTTAAAATTTTTTTTTAATTTTTTTTTTTTACTTGTAGGCCAAAATGATTTCTGAAGTGCTGCAGAAACATTTCTTCTTTGTAAAGCCTTTGTACAGAAAAGTTGCACTAATTTATTATTTTTTTTTAAGGAATAGAAATAAAATGAAGTTACATTCCATGTCTATCATTTTGTTGCTGTGTTTTTTCCCCTCTTCCTCTGCTGAAACTACAGTAAAAAATCGAGGTGTTCAAGTCAATATGAAGTGCAGATGTTTTATTTTTTTTTCTTCAAGCTGTTCCTTAAAATCATCATTTGACTCTACCTACTTTTCACATAAAAGGCACAGCAGCCAAGGATTCAACCAAGAAGTGGCTTGGCAGTGAAAATAGAGAACTTAGCAGTTTTGAGGTGGAGTGCTCAAAGCTGTCACTGTTCCTAATGCCTGGAGACCGTGTTTGGCTCCCTTGTGTTGTCTCTTAGTTGTCATAACTGTGCAAGTACAGCAAGTGATGAGTAAATGACATCCCTGGAGATGAGGAGATGTGACTCCCCCTTTTAAGTTGAAGGAGAAGCAGTTGCAACTAATTTTGGCTACGGTCTAGGGGGCTTTACTGAATTACTCAGCAGTTTCTTGAAACCAGTTGTGGTATCTGAAGACTGTAACAAAACAGAGATCTGAATTTGGACTAAAGAAAAAAAGTTTCTACCTGCAAATCACAGCAAATTAAGACTTTTCTCTTGCTTGCTGTTACTTTAGTTTTGGGTTGGTTTTTTTGGGCTTGTAGACAGGGTTGGGTTGGGGTTTTTTTGCTTTTTACCTTTTGAAATTTTCCTTTTTTTAACAGGGACTACTTTTCTGACCTTTATGAAGAGGCTGTGTATACAATATAGTAGTTCTGTAAAACAGGTGGTAGCATATGATATGTACTGATTTTGTTGCTTTTAAATGATGAAGCAAATGTAAGATTTATTCCATGTTGGTGTATGCTACATACATTTGAAGAGATCCTTTATAAACATACCACTTCTCCAGATTTCAGTTTCTTGTCCTGTTTTCTCTGAATTTACTCACTGCAGCACCATCGCACAGGTCAGTATCGTTCTCATTTTCTGAGAACAGGTTGATGATTGAGCAGATAATGCAGCAACAAAACAGGATACGCGTTGCTTACTGACTGGCTTGCTCATTACTTCAAGCACCCTGTAATGCTATCACCCACAGAAGTTCCCATCAGCTAGAACGTATGTTCAGGTGCTGCCAGCCCCCATTTGGTTATGGGTGCTGTGGAATACCCCTGGGTAAATGATACTTTACAGCTTGGTGCTTTGGGATTCGAAACCCCAAGACTTGACTGTGCTGTTACTGCTATAATTTTGAAGACTCATTCAGAAAGAGCTGATCATGAATCTTGCAAGGGAATATATTGGTGCCTGAACTTTGAGAACCAAATGACAGTGGAGCTCAGACTTCTTTCTCATAAAAATGAAAGCGTGTGTAGAGCTTGTTTTAAAGGGAAGTCTTGAAAAACTTGTGTTAACTTACGAGGAGAAATAAAGCCAAATTTCTGGTTATTTTAAATCCTAAATTAGCGTCGAAGAACTATTTTTGAGATGTGCTATGTGATAGGAACTGTTCTTCCATTCTGTCAAATTTGTGATTAATAGGAGGTCTTAGATATGAAAAACAAATGAAGTAAATTGGGATATTTAAAATGCCTTTTCCTTTTTGTGGCAAAAAAATACTTTTGAAACAAAGTCTGTGGCAAATAGGGTGCTGTTGTAACTCACAAATCACAAACTTAAACCTGAGCATATTTCAGATCATGAACCAGTGAGACTGACCAGAGCAGCCCCTGTAACTATTGCTTCCCCTTCTGCAATCTTAGCCCCTCAAATCTCACAGGATAAAGAGGCTTCCAAAGCACATCCATCAGTGTTTGCCGACCTGGGAGAGGAATGGTGCTAACCCAATCTCCCATCGTGTTGTCCTATTAGAAGATCTGTCTACCACCTGCAACAATTCTTCTGATGGATAAAATTCTCAAGTGGCTCAGCACGGTATCCAAGAGGGACAATTTTCAGCCCCAACTTTGATTAGCTCCCAAATGCTAAGGTTCCTTCAGCTGTTCAGAGGAGAATTAAAGCTGCCATGCATTTTTTTTTTTAATTATTTTTTAAGTAGCTCCCCATTTAGCTGGCCATCTAATAAATAGGCCAAGAGGGAGATGAAACTCTTTGACTTCAAAGTTGTAAGACAGCTTCCTGATGGTTGTTCACACAACTGACAGGGTCAAGCAGAGCTGCAGGTTTATCTAGAAAGTGCAAGTTGTATCACAATCTGCTAAAATGAGGGATAGTCCTCCTATCTTTCTCAGATTTAAATAGCACCTGAATTGGGCAGTCCACGGCTTCTCTCTCTACTGTGTCCCCTTCCATCGTGTTTTCTGGCCTGAGCCTCCCATCTGTAGTGGCCTGGCTGGGGCTGTGTATTGCAGATGCCCTGTGTTAAGCATATTCACAAGTGTATTTTTAAAGGATCAGAACTCTTCCAGTACAAAAAGCATTCCTCCAGCCAATTCCAAAATCCTTCATCTTTTCCTCAGGAGCTGAGGGATGTTGGCAGAACTTAGACGATTTTGGGAATGGTGACCAGCTGAAGCATTTCTTGCAGTGTCAGCCTTAAAATGTTGTTGGTGTTTGGAATTGGTGGACTTGGCATCTTTGGAAAACAGTGGTATACGGTGCCACGTGTTTGCTCCCAGAGACCCCAAGATACTCTTAGTAACAACATGCATGTTACTTTTGCCAAATTTTTAACTTTGTTTCTCCATGTGATTTCTATGTGGCTTCAGTGGAGAACGATAGTCTCAAGTTTCTAAATTGCTATGCAGGATGGTTTTCTGTTGTTGAACACCTGTGGTTTCAGTGGAGTTTGCGTTATACTTTAGTACCAAGTAGGACAGACCTTAAAATTTTGCCTCTTATGGCAAATTATTCTCATTTTCTATTTCAAATACTTGCTTAAAACAGATAACTGGATGTTTGTCTACTCTCTAGCCTTTGCCATACCTACTTTCTTATCCTATTTACTTTCAATTTATAGGCTTCTCAGCAGCTGAAGGGAGAAAGAAATTATCAGAAAACCCTAATTCAGAGTGTAACATATATATTTTCCAACTGGACAACGAGGCATTGTGCTTCCTCACCAAGGCCGTAAAATATCAATGCTGCGGAGTGTACTGGGGAGTCCATCTGGAAAACCAAACATTTGTATGCGGATTTGGTGAGTTTCCCAGTGACAGCTGAAGAAGATGTGGTTTCCTGAAAAAGTGAAAATGTCCCCAGTCAATACATGACTTTCCCCATCAGATGGTGCTCGAGGACAGATTAATTGGGCATCTCCATGATAGAACATGAAGGAAAAGTCTCCTCTGCAAGCTAACGTTAGATGGGCCTTTTAGAAAGATCAAAAAGTGCCATTGAACTTTTTTTTCCTTCGCAGGAAGAGAAGAGAAGAGATAGGAAAAGGCAAACCTCTGACCCGAACCAGAGCAGGAGTTGAATGAGAAGGGCTACCTGGGGCACGGCCAGTGTCACCTTCAGCTGTCACTGCCTCCGAAAAGGAGAACACCCAGGAAAGCAGGTCCCAGAGGTGATGAGGTCTGACCCAGCAGTAGTGGAAAAGAGCCTGAAAAGGGTGGGAGGAACAGGAGCGAGGAAGGGAGAGAGCACTTGCAAGGAGAGAGTCCCAGGAGATTTGTGATTCTGCTATACAGTGTAACCACGCTGGAGATTTGCCTTGATGCTTGTATTTGGTGGATCTGCAAGTGCTTTGGAAAGGTAACAACGTGTTTTGAAGCACCAAGAGCTTCAGACCATATTTCATCAAAATGACCTCCAATTTGATGTGCTTGTACTATGGGGCAGCCACTTTAAGTACCAATGATCTGAGCATGCACTGTACTAATGGACAACAAGCAAAGCAGTAAGGTTCCTGAAACCTGCATTCATTATTTAAAATTGTGCCATAAAAAATGCTAGCCATCTGAAAAAAAGGCATCTTTCCCCAAATACAAGCCAATTGCTTGGTCATTATCAGCACACGAATAAGAAAGCTCCACAGAGAGTAAACTAAATGTTGATGTGCAACATTTCACATTTATTTATTTGGTCAGATTTCAGATGGGCCTGATACAAAATACCTAATCTAAACAGTCTGATCTGCAAGGAGGATGTGGTTTCAAAACTGAAATTCAAGCTCAAGGCTTCTTTCTTATTCAAACATGATCCCGATAATGCAGTGACAGAGTACTTGCTGACAATTTTACTGATGAAACATATTTTCCTGTTGAAAGACAAATTCTAATTTGTTTTTAAAGTTTCCTGGCTTTTTTTAAACACAGTTTTATTTCCAAACAGGAGATGATCATTAAAGGGTAGCTAAGTATTGCCTTCCACAAAAATCATTTGTCGAGAATAGCCATGAACATTTGACTGAGATTTCTAGGGTTCACACAGCCATCCCTCTGCAGCTTAGACTTCGCATTTGACAAACAGCAGAAACATCCATAGCTGGAACAGAGGAAAAACTCTAAAAGACCTGTACCAATAAAAGAGTTTAGGAAGGTCTGACGTTTCAAATACATACGTGAAATAAACATTTTGGTAAAGCTGTTAGAATAAGGAAAGTCTGAAATCTCCATTTATAAAACTAATTTATCAACCCTACTCGCAAACCTTTGAAAGAAATCTACCCTGTGATTTTAAAAGGAAATTCTGATTTTTAATAGTTCTTTCAAAACAAGCTTAAATAAAAAAAAAATTAATCTTATTGCCCACAGATTTAGAAATGTGCTAATGAAAAAGAAAACTTATGATTTCACAGTATACATTCTTCAATGAAAGTTATCGATCTTGTAACAAGTAGAATGAAAATGATTTCTGCATTATGCTGAAATGTGTATCTGTGCTAAAGCAAGCCCAAAACTTAAGACAGATTAAGTGGGACAGAAAGTGCAAATTCCTGAGAGCTACAGTTAAGTATCATTTATTTTAATATACCCTCCCTTCCAGATGCACTCAAACGGCAGCCATTTACGCTAGGATGAAGAAGTCTGTGTTTCTTACGGGTGTTATTAAGGTGCACGGTGACTTCAACTGATTCCAGGGCCTCGCTGTGCTACTTTTCTGTACAAATAACTCAGATGGAACATTTTTGTTCCTTGGAGTGCATAGCTCAGACAAAGAAAAGATTATCTTTCCCCTTTTACAGACAAGGAAATAAAAAGTAAAACAAGTTCACCAGGGTCACAAGCATGAGCTTTCTTGAGTCTCAGTGGTCCCTGACTCAAACAGGAGACTGCTCGCTTTGTCTACGTGCAGTGCTCTGCAACTATTCTACTGCTGTGTTTGCACTGCAACCAAGAAACTAAGGTGCAAAAAGCAATTTTGAACAAGAACATTATTTATCTGCTTGAAGTCTTCTCTCTTTGGGGCTTCTGGTGTCCTCCTAGGTGCTCTCAGCTCTTGCTGACATTAGTGAAAGTCAAGGTAATTCAGATTTCCTTTGGTGATCCTCAGTACCTTTCAAAGGTAACGTATGGCCAAAAATTCAGGAAGTAAAAATTCAAGCTATTCAGGTCTGGTCTCTGTTGCAACTCCTTTCTATAAACTGTATTTGCAATTCTGCTCCTACAGCTTGTTCCTTCTCTTCTTCCTCTTTTTCTGCATCACAGCTCTTAGAACAAACTGGGCTTCACAAATATATTTATTCTTCTTACAAAGTCTATATGATAGGTGCATTGTGCAATTTTCAGTGTTGCTCATATTAAAGCTCTGGTTAAAACAAGTTATTATTTGATTATAAATAAAATCTGAAATGATACAAAAATTTTTTTAAGAATCCATTCATCAGCGGGCTTTCAACAATGATTTTCAATGGATAACTGGGTATTGAACCTGCATGACTTGGTTCCACAAGAGATGATGCGGTAAGGCACATTTCCATCCTATCTCAATAGTGGAAATAATGTAATTAAAGCATTGCCATAATTTATTTATAAAAGAGATGATTTTTTTTTTTAATGTCTTCAGCTTTGCAATTGCTCCAGTATTCCTTTCACTTAGTTAATGGCATTGACTTTACCCAAATGGAAGTGGTTAGATCCACATTAAGGCTTGTTTTTTTCTTTTTTTTTTAATGGATCCCATAGCCTGGTCAGATAGTTTAGAATTCTAACTTGATACGTCCACGGTTTATTACCAATAGTTCTCTTTTTGCTATGTTCAGTACGTCTGGTTCTCAGGCTTATTTCTCTGCCTTTCCCCTTGCGATGCCTGCCTAACCAGCCGTGGTGGTGGCGTAGGTCTTGCTGACCCGTGGTCTGCAGTCAAATCTTCCCTGCTCAAAGTGCCAAATCTTGGTCTCGTCAGCAGCGGCTGCCTGAACCCAACGGATGGCTGAGGCAAAGCGCTTGGCTCCTGCTGCTCTCCTCGTCGGTCCTGGCTCCCGTCAACCTCGTTCTTCCACTCCACTCGAAACTCAGGCAGTGGCCTCTGCTGTCTCAGTCTCTGGTCTCTCAAGATTTTCCCTGCTCTGGGTCTTAGATTGAGCACTGTGGTAGTGGCATCCATCTCAGAGTCACTGCTGTCACCCACTGTTAATTGAAAACAAAATTAAGATTTTAGGTGCAGGATATTACTGTTTCAGGAATATTTGACTAACAGCACACTGAGCACTAGCAGCCATAGGAGAAAGTTTACCCGTGTTTTCCAAATTCAGTGGTTTCTCATTAGACTTAGTAATGTACACTTAACTCTCCCAGGACAAAGGGTAGATTTGACTTACAAACATCCCTCCTCTCAAAACTGTGATTTTTAGAAAGCCCTCACTCAGCTGCTCCTAAATTGCCAAGTGCCCCCCGTTTGAGCTGACATTTCCCCAGTTCTGGCTCTGGACATGGAAAAACCTGTCTCTCTCAGAGATACTTGGGGTCTACTCCCCGCTTACGTCCAAGCAGGATACAAAAAAGAGCTTTCCCACCCTCACAACCCAGAGGCACTTCCAGAGCATGACACGTACAGGGGCACTAGAAACTTGACTTTGGAAAAGGAGCATCAATACTCCACCAAGCCAAGGATCTCTCAAGGTCAACGTACAGATGGGAGGAAACATCTCATCCTTAATACGCCTGAATGTAAGATATCAAAGAAAATCCACAGGGCAAATCTCACAGGTTGCAAGTGCTGCAGACTCCTTCACCTTCTCACAGCAAGGTAGAAAATGGTCAAGGGAAAGCTGGCATAATCATTCTGGGAATGGTCTTAAATGATCGCTGTCAGGTACACCAAGCTGGGAACTTTCGGGATGTGTACATGTGCATATATTTTCCCCAGCAGACTTCTTTTAAATTGATTAACATCTTCATCAAAACTTGCGCGCTTCAGTCATTGGATATTCATTTTAACAGTCACTTACGAATGCCTCAGATTTGTTCTTAGACTTAAGTCAGATATGTTTTAAATACATCAAAGCAAAGAATTGTGTATTGTGCAACAGTCATAAGAACAACTTCCATTAGTAGCCTACATGTTATTTCTTTTAAAAAGGTGAGGAAGAGGTCAACAATATATATCACCACATAATTGTCCATTCACCCAGATAATTATATATCAAGGAAGGTCTTCATCAGACTGTGTTTGCAGGCTTTTTCCCCCCTAAATATGTCAAATAATATATTTTTTGACAATTGAATAATCTGGAGGCACATTTCCTCTTTAATTCTAGGTGACAGTAGGTGACCTCTGCAGACAGAACTACAGAATAAAAGGCATCCTACATTCAGGAGAGCAAAAATGTAATTATTAACAGACAAAAACATGGTCTACTGCTAAATTACTTTGGAAGAGTGGGAAACTAATTGGGGTGGGGATCAGGACATTTTAGCGACTGTGCAGATTTAATCTTCCCAGCAAGAGATGTTGATGGTTGCTTGTCATGAAAGGACATTCTTCTAAGCATGGTGTAAGCATGGTAATAATCAAAAGTAATATATAGAACTGGGCAAAGTTTTCACATCAAATTGTTGTCTTCCTCCAGATTATTTTTTTTTTTTGTTAGAATTGAAGAATTACGGTATGAAACATTTGTGAGTTTCAGCAGAAAACAAAAATTGACATTTTGGTTGTAAACCACAGCATTTTGAGAAGTTCTTCCTGAGAACTATAAACCAGACCTCATGTCATCATTCTGCTCTCTGGTTTGCTTCTCAGAGCAGTGTCCTCTACCCTGACCCCAGTGAGAAAAGAAACCAAATAGGTTCATAAGCCAAGAGGCAGATCTGGACATTATGGAATAAAGACAAGGAGAATGAGCCATGGCAGTGTTTCTGGTGCAGAAGCGTTTCAGGCTGCTGCGTGCTCCCAGGAGATGTGCTGGGAGGACTCCACTACTACGCCATCGAAACTGAGAAAGCCCCACAAGACCCTGCTTGCTGGGGCATTCCTCTACACTCCAATACCTGCTTTAGGAGCCATCGCTTTTAATGCTCTAAGACCCCTGCTAAATATCCAACACCTAGAAATATGCTATGAAGGTAACTAGAATGAAAGCATGTGCACATAAAACATTTAATATTTATTTGAAAATTAATATGCTGATTTCTTTACATCATCCCTGGGAAAACTTTCCTTCTATGCAGGTAAAATGACTGCAGCACAGTAAGAGACAGCAGAAAATTTTTCATTACCTTTGGAAGATGATTTATTTCTCACTCGTAGTTTCTCTGGGAGTTTAGTGTTTTTAGGAAGTGAAAGGAATCGTTTTGTATTTGCAGCAGCCTGCATGCAAAGAAATATAAGATATGTTAAGTTACTGCAGACTGACGTATCTGCATAATGTATGTTAAGATACACGACTGAGGCTTGAACAGGTTTATGTATCTAAAGGGCTGGAGAGTAGTTTGGGATTAGCTAATATGTGATCTTTTACTACACACTCAATTTAATGCTGATTGCTGGTTGAGGTTTGTGCTAACTAAGGTAAAGACTGAGTAATCTCAAGCAGCTTAATCAAAAGAAAGCCTAGTGAGATCAAAGTTAATAAACATATGCTCTCTCACCTCAACCTTACCTGTACAGGTTCTCCTAAGGAAGGCAAACACTGCAGGCCTGGCACCACTTCAGGCAACGCCAGTTTGAAACTTTTTATTAGTCAGCTGCAATAATTAGGTTGAGACTGAAGCTCGGGCACAAGAACTAATCTGTATTCTGATCCTGCAAGCGCTTTATACATATAAATGGCTTTATACAGTTGACTAGTCACACCGAAGTTGATGGGGAAGTTAGGCACCAGCATGATCATTTACCAGGTCAGGGCATAAAATCCTTGTTTTCCCAAGACTGAGCTCCAAAGGCCCCGGGAGCAGAGCACACCTCATACTTCCTGGAACATAAGAGGTACTTTCCAGGACAGGTTGCTTTTTTTTTTTCTTTTGAATTCAAGAGTTTCTCAAGGGCATCCTTTCTTATATTTGTTACAAAGATTTTTTAAAACCTTTCCAGTCTACCAGTTCTCCTCTGCTTGTACCATTCATTGTTGCACAATCAAAGGGAACCTGAAAGGAAATTTATCTTCCATCAGAGATTTTTCCTCTTTGGATATTGTTGTGCTGCTCAGGACCACTATGCTTCCCTCTGTGGTGGATTTATGCAAGGATAATTATTTTAAAAATTACAGCCTGTGCATTTTAAAAAGCTGTCAGACACCTGTTTCTCTCCCTGCCCCAAAAATGTCTCAATCTTGCTGAGTCTCTTCATTATTCCACCTAGTAAATCATTTATTTGTATGACAAAGACAACATATGTAACTGTGGTTGAGAGGGAAAAAATCATTCAGGAACAGACTTATTGTCACAATTAACACCACAGTATCCCTGGTAATCATGACAAATGAGACATAGCACTTATTGGAAGCATCATTCCAGCCTCAGCTGCTGAAGGACAACTGTATCAATGAAGACAACAGTCACTAAGTATTCCTGTAACATGAAAACACATATTTATAGGATAGTAAATTTCCCTGATACCTAAAATGGGAAGATGATTTGGGGGATCACCCTCCCTGCTCAATCAGTGTGGTCCATTCAAATATGGTCTGGAGTTTACAGTGAAGGTATTTGCAGGATTGCCTCAGAGAGCCAAGTATCATCATACCACAGCATTTCTCATAGGCAGAAGGGGTTTTCCTATTCTCTGTCAAAACCTGAAGTCCTGACTACATTTTATGAATACTAAAGACCCCACAAGGTTTTTCAAATGAAGAGCTCACTCTGACTGACTCCATTAAAAGTTCTCTTTCCCGTACTTTGGAGCATGCTGTAAGTAGTTTGTTTACCTCAAAGTCATTTTCGACCTCAATCATCCATGCTTCATCAAAGTACTAGTAGAGAATACTGACCATCCCTTAGCAGTACACTGTGTACAGAGCCTGTTCAGCTCCAAGATAAATTATGGCAGCAGATCCCACTCCCATATCACATTCTACCAGACTGAAGCTCTGCTGAAGGGGTCAACACAGATTAAGGGGCCCATGTGTGCAACTCAAGGTGTAAGTGTGACATGGTATGTGCAGTTGTCTTCCAAATTCAGGATTTATTTTTTTCTGCATTTCAGAAGTTATTTTTCTGCATGACATTTAGCTACAACGAACTGCTTTCTGTAGAATAACCAAAATGCAAGTACCGGTCTTTCTCTTGACAGGCTGTTCGTTTTCCTCAGGCTTTCCCTAAGGCTGTGCCGGCGACGGATCAGAATTTCTTTGGCCTGCTTTTCACTTGCATCTGCAGCCAGGCTATGTCGGTTATATGACATTGTCTGAAATATAAAAGCAGTGGTCACGTTCTGAAAAGCAAAATGTCAAATGTGTTGAACTATACGCACAGTGCAAAACAGACTTTTTGCTTTAATGTTTTAATAAGCATCATAAATCCTTGTGAACAAAATCATACTGCAGATGATTAAGAACAAGAACAGTAATTATGCCAGCATTTTTTTAGTCATCTGCTTTACAAGCATGTGTTTTGTTTGTTGTTTTTTTTTTTTTTAACCTGCTGATACTTATAATGAAAGAGAAATTGGAAAAAGCTGGCTTAATACAGAGTTTACCCCCATATTGTACTAGCTCAGTCGATATGTCAATAGAGGACATTTGAAAGCGATAAGATGAGTCACCCAGGGGGAAAGTCATTTTTACCTCCAGCAAGCTGAAGCTTGCTCCACTTTTGAATGTTTTCCAAGGGCTCAGGCATTCAAACTACTTAGCCACAGGAGGGTAAATGTGAAATGTCCTTTTGCTTTTATTTCACTATTTTTCCAGCTCATCACCTCTGCTCTTAATACAAACAACTTCACAACTGGAGGCAAATGGGAAATCTAATCCCTTATCATGAAGTGACCAAAACACTGATATAAGTGGACAGTGTTGGGTTGAATTTGCACCTATGATCCTTTTTAAATAATGTAAGTATATTGCAGGTTATATGACAAAAACATTAAGCTTTATCAATAGTATAAGATTAACATAAAGGAGCATGAATACGCTGCTGTACATATGATAGGACATGGATTCATAGGCAATAGAAGTAAATAACAGCATTAATTATTATGCTATGGTACCGCAGATGTACTAGCCCAAAGATATGTTAGGAAGGTAATCAGTATATTCAAAGAGCAGTGGGATATTTAAGTATGCAAAACTTCATCCTTACTCGATGTCGTATTTGGTAGAGATTCTTTGTTAATATTTCCCGCATATTTTCCATTTCAGTGGGAGAAAGCGGCTTTATCTTTCCTTCATGATATTCACTGTGGCAGGATAAAAAAAAGGAAAATAGGGGAAAGAGAGAGAGAGAAAGAATGGTTTTATTTTTATGATTGGGAATTACATTTCAACTATTTCCTTTGTTAGAGATGCAAACAACATTTCAAAACAACTGAGGAACAGGTGAAAACGTAACATGTCGGAATGAAATCTTGATCTCATTTGAGTCAGTGGTAAGGCTCAAAATTCAGTCTCCAAAATTTGATATAAATTACTTTAAATTGTAAATTTGATTAAGGTACTTTTCAAAATGCCCCTCAGGCTTCCCCTGTAGCTATTTGCAGCAGGTGGGCAGGCACTGGTTCAAATCCAGCTCTGCTCTACATGGCAAATCAATGTTCCCATGAGCAGCTGCCCTTGTAAAACTACACGCTCCGGAAAAGCACGGCTCACCGAGCGCTTCGTGTGTGAGCTGCAGGCAAAGCACTCCTGTTTTGTATCCGCTTACTGTTCAGGTGACATTTGGACGCAAAGTGTCCTAAGTCAAAGTGATTATTCCTGCCTACAGATTGGGCTGTGAAATAAATTACGTTACCCAGCCAAAATCCTTGGCCACGCCGGCATCATTTGCTTACCTGAGAGACACCGACGATGGGACCTTGCTTATCATTCCGCTCTCTGCCATCTCAATGGCGTGTTTGATTTCCAGCTTCTTGTATAAAGAAACAATGCTGGATTTGGGCTGGTTCTCCCGGATTAAAAGTCTTCGCAGGTATTTATTGTCAAACTTTTTAAACCTGTACATGAGGCAAACCAATCCAACCAGTTAATTTTTACTGTGCGTAGTTAAGGAAAGTCAATATACTGTAGCTAATGCAATTGTGAAGGAGTTTATTCCCTGGGAATGTGTCTCTTCATATTAACAACCTACTGCTGAGTAACCTAAAAGAAGGTCAAGTTCATCTTTGTTTCAGATATATAGTCTTATTCTGTGTTTTGGTTAATACGTTAATGGACAGTCTCCCTAGCAGCAAATTTTAACTTTGAGGTATTCTGTGTTATTAGACAATATTATTTTTAATTCTCCATTTTCATCGAGACAAAGAGAACATTAAATATTTACTGTAATAACAAATAAAAGGTCTAAATTTGCACCGACTGCTTTTTCTTTGAAATTTTAGCCTGCTCTTGTAAAGCTTTGGAAGCTCTCCTTTCCTCTAAAGCAACTGCAACCCTCTTGGACGCTTAGTGAAAAAATATTGATTACAGCTGGGACGATTTTGTTTGTCTGAAAATATTTTGCCCTCTGGCCATTCTGAAATTATTCTTGAATTTGAGTCTGAAGGTCATGAAGTGGTGGGACCCTCCTTTGCTCTGTAATCTGTTAATTAAAGATCTCACACAGAATGGAGGAGAACCTGGCGGAGCAAAGGAAAGTTGTACCCATGTCATGCATCTGTCAGGAGAGTGTCCTCACTGTGCTGCCCTCAAGGCATTTGGAGAGGGCTCTTCTCAGCCCTTCCTGCTGGTGCTATTCCTCTTTCTATAAAACACTTAAATTCTTGTTGGAGCAGCGACTAGAAGGTGGGGGAGCAATGCCCACACTTTGGATCTGAAGGATTTGGGTGTAAAAGAGTGTACTTTTGAGAAAAGGGAGTTAGATCCAAACCAATGATGACGATGATGATTCAGCAGCTAAAGTGAAAACATGAATTATTCAGGTATTGCCAGTGGTAATCTTCTTAACTGACACTGTCTTAAATAATACCATCAAGAACTGTGGAGCTGCCTGCCATAAGGATCTCTCATGCACCTGATGCCAACTGGTGCCTTGACCTTTCCAGAGAAAGTCCCCAAACTTTTGCATGTTTCCCATCAAACAGGGAACTAACCCCGCACTTAACACCGCAGAGACATACAATTTGCAGGAGGAAATCCAGATGGGATGAAAGGCGCAGCAGACATACAGGAAATGCTCTGAAACAGAAACAGGGAGAGGACACGCACCCTCAGATGGTACCATACTTTACCCTGGGATCAGAGGGTTGCCTTTCTTCCCAGCTGGAGACTTTGTTCTACTTGCTTGTGGTTTAGTAAAAAGACATTGTTTTGCTGCTTTCCCTTTGTAACCCACACGTTCTAAAAACAACCGTCCACTTTCAAGAATAAAATGCCGAAAATGAAATATGATGCCCAACAGCCTTCATTCATTGCTGCTGAGCCAGTTCAGCCTCTCCTGTATAACAAAGAGTTTTAAATGCCATTCTTACTTATCTCTCCAAAAGTTGTGACCCCAGTGTCCACACACATCTTCAATTCCAGTCTTCACGTGGTCAAAGAACTAAAGGGAAACATCGATTCATTACAGAAACTTGGAGACATCACTTGGTTTGCCCTTAGACATTAGGAGTTTCTAACTTCAAAATACAAGCATTTAGTCAGAATTCAGGACGATGCTTCAGTTTAAATTTAGTCTAATCAAACTCAGAGACAGACTCTGTTTTGTTCCCCTGGAGCTTCCTTAGCTCACAGCCCCAAAAGGACAGAAGTTAGTTGCCAATTTCCTCAATGTCAGTCTTGCTCAGCTCCTGCCTGAATTTGGAGGTTTTCCCCATATTTTCTCTTAAGTTCCCTAACCACTCAGGGCTATGCCTGGGACTTCTCTCAGGACTCTTCCCCAGGCCTGACAGTGAACCAGGTATGACTTTGTGGAGGAGAGAGCCTGAGTGGGCAGCAGCTCCCCACATCCCCTCATCAGCATCGGGGCCCCTCAGGAGGCACAGGACAGAGCTGAGATACCCAGCATCAGGTCCTGAGCTCCTATTTTAGGGAACTGTGGTCTAGCCTCACCTCAAAGTGTCCAGATCATCCAATATTAGAAACATACTCTCTCTCAGCCTATTATGAATTACAAAAGAATGAATCAGTTCAGCTAAGATCTCACTTGATCGCCAGAGGCAGCTCATTTGCTTTTAATTCAAGTACCATGGTAAGGGTCTCAAACTCAGGGGGAAATCCTGGTAGGAATGTCCAAAGGATAAGCTTTAAAAGGACAGACTTTTAGATGTTTAGATTGACTTCTTTGCTGAATGTGGCCCTTATTATTTCTCATTTTTTGAATTTCAAACACCTGCCACAGGTATGCTGCAAGGAGAAATACATTCAAGAATATGCATGGCTAATAAACTGCAGTAATTGGGAGATATACACGTACCAAATACAAATCCATAAAGAGGCTAATGATGTGAGAGTTAACCAAGTTTAAGAGTGTGTTTAGGAGGAGTTTGCATTCGTTAAATAAGACTAACTCAAATGCAATTTAATGTAATTAAATTGGCAAAGGTTTCCTAATGTAGCCAAGTTCTAAAATAAGATGTATCTCACATGTGAAACAAACTACAGAAAGTTCATTTACCTCAAGAGGTGAACAATTAAGAAGGTGAAGATTCCAAAATAATTGTACGTAATAATGTTAATTTTGGTAATTGCCAAAGGTTAAATATAAGCTTTGCAGTTACTGTGCTTATAACAGCTACCAAAAAGAAATCTAAAAGAGCGTGTGCCTCTCTGTAATACTCTATGCTGAATCCTTGTCTTACTCAAAGCCAGTAGGAATTTCATCTATATGAGGGTTTCACCTATGACACTGAAGCTGCAACATACCCTGTTATAAATTTCTTCACTGACAGCAGGCTGCTTTTTATTTGACCTTTTGACGTCAAGAAACTCCACCAGTGGGCGAATTGTTATTCCCTGTGAAGAAAGGAGGGGGAAAAAAAAAAAAGCAAACAGTTCTGGGTTTTTTTTCCATAAACATAAAGAAAAAACAAAGCCTTTCAGTCTTTTCCATCTCTTTCAGAGCATTGAAAATGGCTGTGGATACCTTTTTAGCTCTGGATACCCTTTAACCTGCCTAACCCCAAAATCCAGCCCGACACAATAATTATAATAATGAATTCACTCTGGTGATTAGCAGGTGTTGCACTTAGCTATGAAGTCCTTGTCAGCACACAGACTCCACTAATGCAACCGAAGGAAGGAAGGGGCTCCCTAGGGCTGAGAGGTCCAAGAGGGGCAATCTGACAAACCCCATCAGGAATACGTCACTTACCCCATCCATAGTATTTTTAAACCTCTTTTTCAGTTCTGTTATATATTAGAAAAACCCTCACTTGTTTTCAGAATTAACAAACAGATCCCCAACATTTCAAAGCAAACACAAAAAGTCCTCTTTTTTAGTGATTACTTCCAAAACAGGTACTCAAAGATGTGTCAACAGGAGCACTAAAATTGCTATTCAAGATTGTGACACTATGACTTTTTGTCAATATGTGTCCTTGCCTTTCTCAGAGAAAGAACAAAAAGTTTTGGCTATCCCAGAATGATATAATGGTTTTGAACAATTATTTGTGGAAGAATTGACGTCATTTGTTTATTTGTATAGGCGTATGGGCACAGGGGAGAGGAATGAATCTCTCATGGTGTTGAGATCAGTCTCTACCATCCCAGACAACCAGGTCACATATTTCTTTTTGTAAATGAATCGAACTTTATCTTAAAAGTAGTTAGGTTTCTTTGCCCCATTGCTCATACTGGAACACTCATCCTGAACTTCATTGTTCTGATAATTAGAAAGCTGCTGCTTAATTGCATCATGGTCACTTTGTACTGCTTTGTTCTTGTGCCCACATTTGTCTTTTTAGTTTAAACAGTGTTCCTCCTTCTCTGGTGTTCACTCCCTTCTATAAACAGTAATTATATTCCCTCTTCTCCGTCATTTTGCTAAGGCCAAGGCATCCTAGTTTCCTTTCACATGACACGCTTACCAGTCCCATGATCACTCTAGAACATGACACTATTCTCTGATGGAAATACGTGTCTCGGTGTATCTTAAGATCAGATTTGCCTTTCTTCTGTCTCCCACTGCATTGGTGGCTTAAAGTCTGCCCCATTATCAACTAGTACAGCTGTGTCTTTTTCCCTTTCTATTTTTTTCCAAACAAAAGGTTCTCATTTCATAAGAGAAATCCCTAGTAAGAAAGTCCTAGCAAGAACACGTTCACACTTACTACTGTTCAATTTCATTCTGTTTCTATCATATTGGCCCTCAGTTATTCTCTTCTTTCTACATGGTACCCCATCTTGCTGTCACACCTTCCAAAGTCTGTCATCAAGAAACATCAACAACAAAAAACTCCTATGTTCATGTGCCATGGTCAATAACAAGAATATTAAGAGAAACCATCCCCAGGAACCATCCTTGAGGAATTCCATTAACAAAATCTCCTCAGCCTATTATCTGACTAGGGTGGTCAAACGCTGGAGCAGGTGCCCAGATTGTCTGAGGAATCGCCATCCATAGAGATATTCAGAACTCATCTTGACATGGCCCTGAGCAATCATTTAGCTTTGGTGGAGGCCTTGCTTTGGGCACAGGGTTGGACTAGAGACTCCCAGAGGTCCTTTCTGACCCAAAGGACCATATGCTTCTATTTCCCTTTACAGGAGAAACTGTCAGCTCCTTCCTCATTCACTTTACAATCACCCTAATGTCAAGTTAAACCTCAATTTAACCAGTAGTTAAGCTAACAATGTCCTCTGTAGCCTCCTCCCCCAAAGATTTTACAATAGTCCAGTTAGATGAGATGACTGCAGAAAAAAAATTTCCTTATCAAAGAATGATACCAGGTCTCCCTTTGGTAAACCACACTGCAGTTCATAACACATTCCATTTACCTCCATATTTTAAATTATTCTATCCTTCAAAATCATTTTTCACAGGTTACATGCTAAGGTCAAACTAACTGACCTCCAGCTGCTCCAGACACCTTTTCCCCTTTCCCAATCATGAGCACAGATACTTGCTGCTTCCCATGGCACCTTTATCCATGTAAAAGGTAGTCTAAAAAAATACAATTTTTCCCACAGACCCGAAATTCCATGTACTAGCCTCTCACATGTCTCCCACCACTCTGGATAACAACTAGCCCAACATGTTTATTTAAGGGGCTGAGCCTCCTCTACCTTTTGCTGGTTTCACTCACTTTCCTCGGTCCCTCTTGACCAAGCCTCCACAGCCAGGTTGACACCAGAGACAAGTTCTTCATGTTCTTCCACACACCTGGTGCTTTTGGATGGGTGTCCAGCTGGTTTGCAGCATCGCTGCCTAACACCCAAACACCCCCGTTCACCTCCCAGCGCCCTCAGCCTCTTCCATCTCCTGCTCACTGGGCACCGTATCCAACACCGCACTCCTGAGTAAATGCACAACTTTAAATATTCTAACAAGGACTTAGGGCTGGGGCTGTACCCAGATTATCTTTTATCTCTACTCCAACCTCACTAGGTCTTAAATGCTTAATACTACTTAGATGTTAGCTTAAGTACTTAATATCTGGCATACTTTTGCTACCTGTCTGCAGTCTGCATAGCATTTTTTTAAGAACTATGACCATGGAGAGTACCTTCAAGTATGTTCCTTCCAGTAAGTTAGGACATTTGTTTTTCTACCCACTGCTTATTTACAACCTGTCTGAGAAAAAAGAAGTCCAGAAGAGGAAAGGCATTACCTGAATGAAAACGGTAAAGAATATCACCACGATAACAGCAGTGATGAACAATTTCTTCCTGGGAAACACAGCAGGAGGAAGCAGAAATACAAGTGAAAAACAAATAGCTCCTCGGAGGCCTCCATAGGCGATAATAAACTGGTCCTTGAAAGTGAGAGGAATTGTCCGGAACACATTAATGATCTGAGTCAGAACAAAAACACCTGAGAGAAAAAAACAGAAACAGAGGGAGGAGGGAAGAAAAGGGAAATTAAATTACACAGAAATCCCCCACAATGCTAATATTTGTTTTAAAACACGTCTTACCTATATATTATCGAAGAATTGAAATGTAACTTAGCAGCTTGAAAACACCATCGAAGAAAAATTTAAAATGCCTAAGGAACATCATCTTAAACATATTTAGTGAGCTAACCACCTCAGGTCAGCTGGATTTAGGACCTGAAGCAGCTAATTGATCTCCACAAGACAGCTATCTGCTAGAGTCTGCACCTCTAGAACAGCAATAACTCTCTGCATCAGTATAGACCAAGACTCCTAATTTTGTTCTTAATAGGATTTGAGGTGCTTTTGAACACTTTAGCTTGCCACCTCCATCAATCTGTGCTTTGAACCCTGCAAACTCCTCTTCACTCACTTAATTTTACTTGCACAGACAGGAAGGATGCAGGATTGGGGATGGAGGGAGAAGATGCCAGCACATGCTGCTGTAACGATGGCAAAGGCTCCAGGGATGTGGCAGTAAAGGTGTAAAGGCAGGAGAAGGGAGAAAGTATGGGAGTCAGGAGCTGTGGGGCAGTCAGGCTGCTTTTCAGCATGAAGTATTAATTGTGGGGTTGCAGGCACAGAAGGGAAGACAGTCCAGATTTCTGCACCGGAGGGAGATGTGGGAGCTGGAAGCAGGGGTGCAGAGGCAGATCAGAGCATGAGCTGCCTTTATGCACAGAGAGACCGAATCTTTACAGATGAAACCGGGGCGAGGGGCAGGTTTAAGACCTACGAGCCTGACCTGCACTTAGGTCTTGAAGTAAAAGAAAAAGAGCTAGTACTGCAAACTCACAAGGGATCAATCAGTTTCTTACAGGAATTTTTTTCTTCACAATATATACCTGAACAACACTTCAACTACAGCGTTTCCTGTTTTGATGCTATTTATGCCAATGACTGGAAAAATCCCAAAGCTAGCAAACATAAATTAAAAAAACCCCACAATCTGTTTAATTGTTTTACAACTGCTAATTCTTTTAAGCAAAATTTGCTTATTTGTACATAAATATTTACTTAAATACATGTACTCTGATTAACAAGCAGACTGCCTCTGACTTTAGATGGGCAAGATCAGGACCAAACTGATTTTTGGGTTCTGTTTTGGGGGAAGGTGGAAGTTGATCCTATCATCCCGGACATGATACAAATAAGGCCATTCTACAAGTTGATTGGACTTTGTCTAAATTTTGGCATTTTCTACTTGAGAAGAGGTACAAAGTTTCACTTGCAAGGAATACTGACACATAATCTGAGACTTGCTTACCCAGTGCCCTCCAGATTAAACAGAAAAGGAGGGTGAAGCTAACGAAGGCCCAGTTCCACTCATGGTTCTTCCCAACTGTCGACACTCCCATGAAGATGAAGATTAAGGTCTCACTGACACTGCTGAGCATCTTCATGAAATACTTTATTGTCGTATAGGATTTTTGAGAAACATTTTCCTCCACGTATTTATTCATGGTCATGGCACAAGCTGTAATGCTGAAAGGCAAACATTATCCTATATTTCATTGGCTTGATTTTTTTTTTAGCCTCTCTCATTTCTACAGAACATTACTCACTTTTCCATAGTTGGCTTTAAAATACAAAGCATAACTTATTCCATAACAAATCTCAAATTTATAGACTTGGTGAAACTGTTTTGGGCACAAGATTTTTTTTTCCCGCAGTGGGGAGTTTTCTGACAAGATGTCAGTATATGGAGACTTTTGTCACGTACTAAACCTACATGATCTGTGCAAGGGTCACTCAAACTCCCATGTTTTGAGGAGAGCCAGGGGCAGCCCTAGAAAACAAGGATTGCTGCTTCTATTGCTGCTGAGGGACATCAGACAGGACGGCAACTGCACGCCCTGGGGCTGGGCTTCCCTCCCTTCCCACCAGCAGCTGTCCCACCAAACCGTTCCCCTCCTCGATGGCAGTGACAGTAGCCAGTTCCTCTTTCCAGGCAAAATAAGCAGCAAGGCTACAGACAATTTGTCATCCTCCACCACTTTAGGTCACTGCTTGCTTTGCCTGTGCATAGGGCTGAATAGGAGAAAAACACCATCAGAAATCATGCTGATGCTGTTGTGCATGTAAAGCACCTATCAATGACTGAAATGAGCATCTTGGCTGATACATGAGCGAACAGACAGGGCTTACTGTAAGTACGCCTATGTGTCCGTGCTCTCAGCCTGTGTTAGTACACAGAGTTTCTTAATAAAGACTGACATTACTGGCTGTGTATCACTTGCTCCCTATGGTTGCCCATGGTGCAGGGATGACTGAGGACCACTCAGCTACGAAGTGTACAGGTTTAAGGATAGTTAGCAGAGCTGGCTGGAGGATAACCTCAAGGTCATGCCTCAGTATAGGGAAGCACAGTCTGAATTGCCTAATAATTATCAGGGTGGGTGGCTAAGGCAAGATGTGTAGTGAAATAGCTGTCGCTCCTGGTTCTGTTACCTAGAGTAAAAACGTGTCTTCTCTGATTTCCCAGTTAAAAACATTATACACACCCCTGTATGGGTTCTCAGTCAAACTACGTACACCAAACCCAAGCAGATAGAGAGATGTGTATGTTGTCTTTCTGAATACAGCCCATGAGGACTTGTCCTATGGTTATTTATCCCAGTTCCACCAAGTTTTCAGTTTATAATTATTTGCCAACATAGGGGATATTTCTTCCGACTGAAATCTCCATGCTTCTCTCTCTCATGGAGGAGGATGGTAGGTTTGCCAGCATCTCTTTGGAAAAAGCTGAAGAATCTCCCCTATCTCATCGAGATCCCACTCAGAAAGTCTTCTGTGGAGCATGTCCTGCCACTAAGCCAAGAGCCCCATCTCTGAACAACTCAAACATCCCTGAATGTGAGTGTAAATGGAAAGGCAGGGAGAGTTCAGAAAAACCTCACTGACATTATGAACACATAAGCCTAGGTTGTTTCTTCTAACAGAAGGGATTAAAAAAATTTTTTTTGCAAAGCAGAAAGAGGAATCCCAGAAGCAGCAGTAACTTCAAAAGGACCTTCACAGAGTAAAGTCTCTTAGCATTTTGCAAGAGGGTGTCCATAGCAGCAGCTGAGGCTGTAGTCACTGGCAGACTCTGAACATGTTTGTCCTAATTAATTATTAATTAAGTTAGTTTTGTCTAGAAGTTTCCTTCTCTTACATGCAGCCAGCATGGCCTGCTTTAGAAGACAATGGCCAAGATCTGAAATATGGTTGTAGATCTATGACTCCACCAACACATCCACATCCCCAAAGTGACTGGGGAGCCTTACTTCTGGGGGACAGATCTGGGAGGACACGTGGACACTGGAGGAGGACGGGGATTACTTCTCTGACCTCTTTCAGTCAACACAGCCCCTGCAGGCACATCAAGGTGAATAAATCCCAGGGAAGAGGGTCTGATGTGGGGACAGATGCAGTCCGATGGGGCAGGTAGTGGCTTACAAATACAAGTGGAGAGGGTTTGCTAGCAGAACAGTGCACCTAACCTGGCCTTCACCCCGCATTTTCATCCAGCTACGCTTGGTGACAGAGAGGCAGATCTAGTCAGCACAAAATGAAATGGCCATTGCCATGCAAAAACTAGCTCCAACCCTAAGCAAACTCCCAAGACTAAGAAGAAGGAAAGCTTGACTAAAACTACCCCAGACCCCCATCGGCATTCAGTACTGACATAATGGCCAGCTCTGTCCTCGTTGTCAGCTGATTTCACCACGGTCTGGAACAGAAAGACCCTCTGTGGCCCAAGAGCAGCGTGCTGCCCGGGAAGCAGAGCCCATCACCGTTATGTGGGATCCACCGTGGAAGAAACGATACAGATTTCATAAGCATGCAAGCTTCCTCCCTGCAACACGCAGTGGTTTCGGTAACGTTTCTAGTTTGAGGATGTGATTGGGACAACAGAGGTCCTGCATTTTTGCCACTACTGACAGACTGCCATGCTCTTCACAGCCCTCCTCCTTGTTCTGACCTTACAGTTGCCCAGACTGGGGACTTGTCATAGATCCCACCATAACGTATGTGCCTGTATATCTCAAGAAGAAAGTGGGAGAGGACCTGGGTCATGCATGGATTTTGTCCTGACAAGGAGCGATGACTTAGCCAAGACAAACACCCAAGCCTGTAAACTGTCAAACATTCCCAGGTTCTTCAGCTTACACATAGTTCTGGTGACCAACCTCAAAGGTATACGTGAAGAAAGGTCTCAAATCTATTTAACACTTTCACCCTCCAGAACTCTCATATTCAGTGGCAAACCAGCTCCTCACAAGCCACAGGCTGCACCGACGGACCTACAAATATCTCAGGTTATGTCGTGGGTCGTGACAGCTCTCCCCTGCGTGCACTGCTTATCTGCACAAGTACAACAAGTCGGAGGCATCCCAGCCACCTCCAGCTGATTGCACAGACGGTGGAGCTGGCAAGGGCAGGGGCAGCAAATGCAACAGAGCAAGGATGCACCGGGCAGGCTGCGAAACAGCCATTTCCAGACCCACGGTCGTTTCGGAGTTTCAAAGTTGCAGCTTACTGCCCGAAGCATTAGGGCTGTCAAGTCTGCATCAAAGACAGAACAAAACACTCAGTACTATTTATTACCTTCTTAAAATAAATAGTTTTCATTATTATAGTCATTTAGGAAAGCCCTGCAGCTTGGGGAGTGGGGAAGCGTGGTCTGGACGTGGTTTGTTTTTGGATCCTGAGGTAATGGAGACGCTGTAAATAGATGTCTGATATGAATCTGTCACCAGACTAATCAGGATCTTTGCAAGTTGTAACTTAAAACACCCACCATGCTTAACCACCAGAATTTAAAGGGACGACACTCTTTATGATATTATTTTCAGTCACATTTTGCTTTCATTCAGTTAGTGTCAACTAATTGATGAGTTGTTTCACCAGGATAACAAATAATGCTGTACTTTATTTTTCACTCTTCAGGTAAGTAATATTCCACAGCTAATCACTGCCCACTTTATGAATCTGATTATCTCTTCAGAGCACTTATTTACATTAGAAAAAAAAACCCAAACATTGAAATCTCTTTAATTTGAAAATAATTGGCAATATAGAGTTAGAATTTAACATAAAATAGATTTCTTTAAATATGCAATATTTTATATATATTATTGTAATATTTTCTTCCCATACTAAATTTTTACTGTCACCATAATCAAAGCAAAAGCTCAGGTGTATTTTACTTTACATTTCTTATCCACATACATTAATTCTGGCTTCCGCTTCTATGACCTGAGGTAGTTGCCTTGGTCAAGGAAGGGAGGGGGAAAAAACAGTTAATTGCAATTAACTTGCAACCTTCTGTGCTTCTGAAGAATAAAAGTCCTCCTGTACAAACAGAACAGTTTGTGTCATGACTGCAATAAACTAGGCCACTGGGTTCAATCCTCAAGTTTCCCTGACCTACTAAATTTACAGTAGTTTCAATGTTTGTTCCTTTCAGCCTGTTAATTCACTGCTGAAAAAAAAAAAAACAAAACCCACAAAACAAGAAACATATATTAATAGTTCTGCTGCTTGACAGCCTTTATGAGAAATTAGCAAGCAGAAAATGCAGCATTATAATTAGAAACAGAATCAAGTGAATAAAGTTCAGATTCACATCTGCATGTTTGAGACCCGTGATCCTGATTCAAGCCCGGCTCTAATTACAGCAGAAGCCCTCTCCTCTCCTCTCCTCTCCTCTCCTCTCCTCTCCTCTCCTCTCCCTCTCCTCTCTTCTTTTGACCGAAAAAAAAGCAGCTTCCTCTGCCTCTCCTTTCACTCCCTCATTCCAGTTGCTCTTTAGATTATTTCACATGGTTATGCCGAAT
>NW_009596368.1:34478-39155 GCF_000690535.1 Cariama cristata
CACCTCCCAAACTTTCTCATTCCTCTTAGCACCAGCAGAAGCCTCTTCTCTCCTCTCCTCTCCCTCTCCTCTCCCTCTCCTCTCCCTCTCCTCTCCTCTCGTCCCCTCCTGAAGAGGACTTTCTCACTGCAGCTCACAGGGATGTGCTTCAGTCCCTTCGCTATTTCAGCCAGGTAACCTGGTGCAGGGGTTCTACACAGATGCTTCAAGAATCGTTTGTCCTCAGAACAAGCACACAGACTTACCAGAAGAGAGACAAGCACCTTTCATTCCCCTCTATTCCTCTGCCAGTGAATTTCTGCTTGCACAGAAATGAGGCACTCTGTGCATGTATCTTTATTTATTTGATAACACTGTACGTTCCTGCTCATGTCTTCCCCCTACAGCACGTAACCACAAGGTCTCGCTGAGTATCTTTACGAACCTGGTTATGAAGGAAGTGGGAATCAGTAATTTCACAGACTCACGTGGATATGGGTGAAAAAGGGGAGATTGGGCAATTATTCCCTACAGGCTGAACTATAAATGGCCGCAGAAGCATATAACGAATGAACAATACGGGTTGTAAGGGACACTCCAAGGTCATTTGGTCCAACTACATGCTCAAAGGAGGGCTGACTTTGAAGTCAGACCCAAGCAATCCTGCCATGAGTCATTTGCTGCAGAAAACAACAGGGAACTCAATACCGGTGCGTGTCGCGCTGTGACACAGAGCAAAATACTCCCTGCAGTTCAAAGCCCAACGAAATGTGAAAAGGACAGGGCAGACGTACTCCACGGGAGATGACAGGAGCCCTACGGCCCTCAGCAGCACTGCTGGGAGGGAGCACGCTTTACGTCTGATGACAGCCAAGGCACTACATGGCTGCAGAGAGCTCGTCCTGCCCCCCCCCCCCGGTGTGACCGATGTATCCAGCCCCATTAGCTATTACAAAACACGTTTAGAGTCAAAAAACATACAGGACATTTTAAACTTATTTTCTATTGTGCTGTTGGAGGGAAAAAAATGCTTTGTGTTTCCTCTTCTGTTTTGCACCCACTCAGGGGCCACTGGTGTGCTGGTGGCAGGCGGGGGGTCCACTGACCCATCGGCAGACCCACCGTGCCCTTCCCACTCTATCCTGGATGCAGCATTGTCCAAATCAGTATTTTCATGCACACTGCCACAATTTTTCCACGTACAGTTTAGCCACACGTGTTTTGGTTTAGAAGCCCTTTAAGTATTTGATCATAGGATGTCAAGGACATTTAACTAAAGAAGTGGAGGAAACTAGAAACCACACAAATGCTATGAATAGAAAGAGATGGCACATTTACGAACTCGGTCAAAGTGGATGCATATGCTACTTTATTTAGGCTCATATCAGAGAAAGAAACCCATGCAATCTTTAGCTCTTTACTTATATTAAAGTACTAAGCCCTCTAGGCATATTTCTATTTTTATACTACTGAAATTATCAGCTGTAAGTTTCCATGTAAACTGCTTCCCAGCCCCAGAAAACCTTATACTGGCCCAACTATGATATCAAACCTATCTTCACCTTCCTAAAAGATAATCATCCAATAAGGTATTATCAACTATTAGTGATACTCAGAAGTAACATCTGAGCTTTCATAAAAAACTATGCTCCTAATGCCTGAATGACTCATATTTGCCACGAGAACAATACAAAGTCATTAAAGAAGGTTGGCCTTTAAAAATATTACTTGGAACCAGAGCAAACCATTTAAGTATCTCAAATGTCATGAAGGTTCTTTCTGAAGCTGAGGTTGTTACAGTCTAAACAGAATCAAGCGAGAGGCTGTGCTCTTCTTTTACTGAAGCCTAGGAGGGAAATGCAGGAGTGAAAATATTTTTATCTGTTGCAAGTGGGAAGAATAATATTATTTTATACATAATGATGTATACAGAGAGCATTGTAACACACAGGTACACGTATCAAGATACTAAACTAAACGGTTCTATCACCATAGGACTAGATTCTGCAAATTTTACATTCAGCCAGTCCTTACTGTGCTTGTAATCCAGCAGGAGTTTGCCTTAATGATATATACATTGTCTTCATTGAACGGTACTTACTGGCTGCTCACATGACGAAGTGTAAGACGTAGTTTCACAATATATTGGCATCGGAAGCGAAGCCAGTTCTTGAAGTTCCCAGCCACCACTCCCACTCCCGCCCAGTCACCGCTGCCCCTCCATCACTGTGGATTTGAACATCACCCCTAAGCCATGCCCTTATGACCAGTTGTAGGGTCACATGAGGACACCGGTCACCAAACCCATCTGGGTTAAAAATAACCCCACTGAAAATACAAGGGATTATTTTTAACTGGGAACACATCAAAGATATGGTTTATGGTGTGATGCCATGAACAGTTTTAGTGACACAGCTGGTGTGGTGGCAAGCTGAGAGAATGGGATGGAAGCGGGAGGGGAGAGGCCGGAAATCCTCAAGCCAGCATCGCTGACGTGCACAGTGGAACGATGCCATATGGCAAAGTTTGCAAAATCTGGTCCCCTCTGCAATTTCCTTTGGCATTCTTACTTGGGTGCTATTATTACTGAAGTTTGGGGTACTTACGCCATGATGCCCGAGAGATGAAACATTTCAGCTGTTATGTATGACAAGTAACTGTACAGGAAGACAAAGAGTGGCTCAATCACTCGGATTTTATGGGTGAAACGGGTGGTAAAGGCTGCTACAAATCCCAAAAGGATTCCAATCAATACTCCACCGATCCCCACTATAAAGAAGTTAGCAATCCCAGCGAATATGTCAATAACCTTAATTGTGCGCATCTGGCAGAAAGACTTGAACAAATTGTACAGGACCTATGAGGAAAAAGAAAGCACATTATGTTTCTGAACTCTTCTTAATTTCCCTTTGTGTCATTATGTTCCTCTGCTTCAATGCTGAATGTTGAATTTCTCTATCTACCTTGAACTCACTTTTGAGATATGCTATTGTTTACCTCTGGCATATTACTTGTCATCCATAAATATCAGGGAGATAGACAAAGAAAGGTAAATATCATTATCCCCATTTTTGCAAATGTGACAGGTTTCTTAACCCATGCCATTCTGCAGGCCAGAAGCATAGATCTGTCTAATCTTACTTTAAATTCATTTATTTGCAGAGCTTCTAATTTCTCCACAGAAACATGGCATCCACGGCGTGCTTGTTCTCTGACTTGTTAACCATCAGGTATCCAATCATTTAAAGACTTTTCAAACTTTAGGTGATTTCTAGAGATTTAGATTTAATTCCCATTAGAAGACCTGTTACCATGTGTTCGCCCCGTTTAATTTTCAAAGTGTCTATAACCATCCTCCCAAACAAACTGGGTCAATGGGATTATCACATTTTCTTAGCCACAGAGCCTTTTTGTTTTAACACTGGAAACAGAACGATGTAAAGTCCACATTTCTCTAACATCCAGTATTTTAGTGACTACAAAACAGACAACAACAGAATCAGTTACTCTTAAATAAACCATAAAGGGTCTCCGCATTTGCAGACTTACTTGGGAGATTTAAGCATTGCCTGGTGCTGCATGTATGCTCCCCGCCATGTGATAATCCTGATGGCTACAGAGTCCCCTTGTACAGGTCTAAGCTTGGTCATAGGCACCTATTCCCATCACAGTGGGTTCACACTAAGCCACCGTGGTCATAATAAACACTTCAGTAGTCATCTTGGACAGCTTGCAGGAGTTATACCTCTGCTTTCTTTCTGGACTTCTTAGTAAACCAAACAGGTTTCTCTATCAGAAATGCTATTCGAGAGAAAATGTTTTATCAGTACTTGCATTGTACCAACAATGTAGGTGTTTGAATAGTGACTGGAAAGGATTTGTCATGTTTGCAGTCTTGTTCTCTCTCACATGACAGAAAGTAAGTAGTTCAGCTCTTCTTGGCCAAAATTCGATAGGTCTTACAGAGGTAAAATTCTCACTATAGACTAATGCAAAGACACGGTCTATTATGGGTCCTTTGGGCTAAGTGAAAGGAAAGAACTGAAAAAGAAAAGAAAAAAATACATTCCAGAGCAAGCATGAAAAAAGAAGGTTAAATCAAACCTAGCGTGGGCACCAGTAATTTTCATCACAAAGCAACAAACAGGACAAGAGGAGGAGCACGAAGTATTTATCTGATAACAACGATGCCCTCAGGATGTTCAACTGGGAGAGGTGTCCTTTTTCACCTGGACAAACCCCTTCACCTTGCGGCTTTGAGGGAGACTCCCAGTCTTTTTGCCCTGTTCCTTGTTACAATGTCCTGTGCAGGACAGAAAAGTAATGTCATAGGCTCCATGGGTTTTCCACCTGTTTTAATTTGTGGACCTTATGGATTTGCATGAAGAGAAATACACGAGAATTAAGCCCATTGACAATAGGTGTGCCTTTGTTGGTCACTTTACAAGGACCTCTCAGTCCACAGACTCCCAGGACTCCATGAATCACAGACTGAAGAAAAAATACTGTTGGCCTGTGTTGTTTGCAAGGAGAGGAGTTTCCCTGAGTCACTTGTTGAAATTTGGGACTATCCCAGAGTTGTGTTATTCTTCAAGACACCTCCAGAATTTGACCTGGCAGAATAGTCCCTTGGTATGTATTAGGGAAGATGATTATTTTCTTTAATTAGAGTTTTAAATACATTTATTTAAATAAATA
>NW_009596369.1:0-9210 GCF_000690535.1 Cariama cristata
GTCAAACCGGCTTTTCCTTACGGGTGCGCACTTAGGAGCTGGTGCTCCATCAGGGATGCCTCGCTGGTAATTTATTTTTTATTATTATTTTTTTTTTTGCACCTGTTGCTGTAGAAGTAGCAGACAAGGAGCTGGAGCACAGCGGTGGCCGCGTGGGAAGCGGTCCTTGCTCTGGGGAGGTTAAGTCTGGTTTGTCTTCTGGAAGGCCTAAAGGTCATCTGGCCCGGCGGCATCCGTAACGCATCAGCAAGCGGGGTCGGCAACGCCAACAGTTGGTGCAGACTCCGCTGAAGGAGTCCGTAGGATTTTTCCCTCGCCGCTTCCATGGCTCGGACGCTGCTGGAATATTCCCGCATCGCTCTCTGCCACGTGGAATGACAATGTGTTACTGGGTTTTGAATGTTTACTTATTCTTGCGTGACTTCCTATAGCCCCGTCTGAATTATTATCCCCAGGATCCAGGCTCTTTCTGTAAACAGCTTTCTAAGCCGTTAGTCATTTCCAGTGCCTGCCACACCTCTGCCCCAGATACACCGGTGCCAGCGATGCTGTTGCAGGGGAGACGGTTCCGACTCCAGTAAAGACCTTCCTGGCTTTTCAGTGTTTTCCTCCTGCGTTTAAGTGCATTTCATTCCCTGCGTAATGCACTAAAGTGAGTCGTTCAGAGCTATTTCGCCCCCCCCCTCCTTTCTCTTTTGGTTCACTTTTACAATATAGTAAAAGATTATTTTTCTCTGTGCGTTATTTCAAATGAGTGAAATTCAGCGCTGGTAACCAGTGCGAATGGTCTCATCCTGGATCCTAAAACCCTTTACAGGAGACATTAAGTGTCGAGTGTTTCTTCAAGTTCTCCGGTGATGGGGCGATGAGATAGCCTTCGTGTCGCTGTTCCTTTGCTCGTACCCTGCGGTAACCCCCTTCCAGTCTCTTTTCTTTTGGGAAACCTTTTTCCTTGCCAGCTAACTATTAGCTGTAAACTACTTTTGTTTTAAAAACCTGCATTAATCATCGAGCTTAAATAAATGAGAGATTTTGCTAAGCCAGCATCCTTGGACGAGAGCAGACAAACCAACACCAGGTCCCTGCTTCCAGCTTGCGGCTCCGCCAACTGCTCTGCACATGCCGGGGAGGGGGATATTATTTTTATTTTTTTTTTTAACAGAAAATTTAAACCAGAAGGATTCTTCTAGCCCCATGGAGGCTTGTCACCCCAGCAATCATATCCCTGCTTTGTCACAGGAACGTGGGCAGCACCAGCGCGGACCTGGGCCTGGAGGATTCGTTATCCCACTGCGTATGGTGGGTGCATGATTTCAGGCTGCCTGGGGATGCTCAGCACCCTCTCAGAACGCTGAGCTTGGTATCTTAGGAATTTGGCTCACCGGGACATGCGCTGGAGGTTGGCAAGGAGCGTGTTTTTTGGTCGTCTTACTCCTGGGCCCCAGCTGTGCCGGGTTTCTCTTGGCTCCGTGCTTTAGGTCCCCCGGGAGGAGACAGCAAGGGGCTGAGCGGAGGTGGAAGGAAGCAATGGCCCTTTTTCTGCTGCTGTCAGCAGGAGGTACCTTGTGACGCTGCAGACATGATCCTGATCGTTCGGTGAACAAAACAAAACAAAAAAACCAAAACCAACCAAACAACAAAACCCCCTCCAAAACCAACAACAGAAAAAAACCTCCCACAACTTCTCCTGGAAAGACGCGGTGACTTGAGAATAAAAACCGGCTGTGCGGAGAAGACTGTCCAAGGAAGGAAAAATCAGGACCTTCTGCTGGGGTAGAGGAGGCTGCTCCCCGGACACAGACCGCGAAGCCCTTCTTGTGGGGTGCTGGGTGGTTGGGCACTGGGGTAAGCACCCAGCTCCTGATCCTGGGTGACTTTAGGGATGAGGGAGGGAATGGGACCTCTTCTGCAGGGCTCCAGCCGCTGCCCAGAGCCCGTACGAGAGCAAAGGGGGTTTGCTCAGGAGGAGGAGGAGGAGGAGGAGGAGGTGACACACACACCGTTTGGGAGCAGCGCTTGGTCCTGAGCTGGGAAGCTCGGTAGCAGCTCAGCCAGGTTCACAGGTGCAATAAAACTGCTGGGAAAAACTCCAGAACTGGTTCAAAGCCATCATCGGCTGCTTTGGATTCTATATTAATAGGCTGCAGAAAGGCAGTGCTTGAAAACGTCTACAATGAAAACTCACTTTGGGAGAAGGAAACGTGCTAATAAACGCTCCATGAATGTTAATGCTAATAAAATAGCACGTGCTGCTGTGATTAGAAGGCTGTTGGGGTGCAGGGGGCGGGTTGCGCTGAGACCCTGGGGAAGAGGAAGCAGCGGCATCGCTGCAGAGGTGATGCACAGCTGTACGCCCGGGCTTGCAATCCAGCGCTGCCACGAGAAACTCTCAGAGTAAAAGGCAAGCCGATAAGCCAGACCTCTTTGTGCAAGCACTGGAGTTTGAAAGGGGAACTGGAAGCAGAAAAGATGAAAACAATCACGGCTTTAACCTCCAGAGGCAGCAGGCTGCGACGATGCTGTTTCGCTTCTGCTTTGCGCGGTTCCCGCAACGGATGCTTGCAAGAGTGATAAAAAGCAGAAAGAATATACTGCGGGTGATGCTGATTGCGTTAAGTGTCCGTCTGTCCTGCTGGCCACCTCCAGCTGGCTCGGGCTCCTTGGTTTTTTAGCTATTGCAAAACTATGTCTGGCTTTACAGGCGTTTATCAGGGATTATCTCTGCTGGGTTTTATTGCGTGTGGGATCTTAAGATGTGTTTATAAGCGGGGAGGGTGTTTGCCCTGATGTTTTGTTTCTGCGTGTGACAGGCAATCAGGATCATTCGTGCCGTCCTGGAGAAGTACGGGACCTACGAGAGCTTCGAAGTCGCCACGGGCGGGAGGTTGCTGAGCAAGTGCCAGATCTGGTCCGTGATCCGAAAGTACATGCAGAAGGAAGGCTGCGTGGGAGAGGTAATCCGTGTCCTTGCTTTATTGCTTGTAAAACACACCTACAAAATATTTTGTTTTCTGATAAAAAAGGCTCAGATTAAGAAGTGGTTTGGGTACAAAGAAGAATTTTTTTCTACTCTGAGCCGTGGTGTCCTTTCAGCTTGGCTGTATTTGCTGTAGCCCGGCCTTAGGACACGGGTGCTGGTTCCACACCAATTCCCCATGATTTTTCGGTGTGTATCTCACTTCTGTGCTTGAGAGAGAGAGTGGAGCTGCTGCTTGTCCGCGTGGCCGTGCCAGGAGCCTTCCGCTGCATGCATGAGGCATCGCTTACCGTCGGGAAGTCATCTCTTGCTGTTAGCCGTGCTATGCCAGACGTCTCCAACAGCTGCCTTCGCTTACATGTCCGAAAGCAAAGGCGGCGGAGGTATTTCCTGCTGTCCTGCAGGACGGGCTGGATCACGGCGCTTTGAAACCCCAAGCTTGGGTTTTAAGGTGGAGAAATACGTGGTTAAGATACGACTGTAGCTATGTGGGATGGAGCATCCATTCCATCCATTCCAAGTTCAGCATCCAGTGTGGGATGTCCCACAGCTTCGGTTAAGGGACTTTTTTTCCCCGGGGCCGAGCAAGGTGTGGGAAAAATGCTTCTGTTGTCCTGGGTTCAAGTGCTGGGAAGGATTTCTGGACCTGGCTTTGCTTTTTTTGGCTCATGGGACTGTCTTTGGCTGTTGGCCGCGGAGCAGGGGGCCGTGCGGTGCTGGCCGGCATGGGGACCTTCCTCACCACTGCCTTGTGGCCAGGCTATTTTTCCTACCTCGAATTTTTCATCTCCCTCTCCAAACAGGGTTATTCATGAGTATTTCCCTGAAGCATCAGCTTGCCCGGCGGTACCCAGTACATTCCACGCCCGCAAAAGTGGGAGGGATTGGTTCCCTGAGGTCCCACCTGGGCAGGGGACATTCCCCCTCCAGCCCCCTTGGTTTGCCCTGATCCCTCCTGGGGGTGTCCCTGGGATGTGGATTTAGCACCTTGGTCCTCGTAAGCCTTTGCTTAGGACAGAAAGGATTTCTGCAAATCTCTCCCTGTAATTCAGCTGCTGTTTAGTACCCAGAACCAGTCCCAATACCCAGCCTAGCAGCTGGCCAGTCTTACTGACAGACCTACACTGATCACTTGCTAGTTGTGGGCCATCTCTTGATTTTAGTAATTGATTAAATTCAGCTATTCCGCTCTTCTCCGTTAATCTAACATAAATTGAGCTCTGGCTGGGCAGAAAGCCATCTTTTTTTCTTACACATTGGCGTACAACTGGCTTCTTTTCAACCCTGTGTAATTTTCCCTTTGCTCAAGGGAATGCAGTGTTCGGTAATTATGTTTGCACATCGGTATGTGAGATAGATACATGGCTATTTTATCCAGAGCTTTTGATAAGTCCTTTTGAAACTGTTAAAACATTGATTTGTTTGTTGCTACCCATTAGAAATTTTGCTGAATTTCTCTGGGGCAGGGGAGAGGGAAGGCTTTCATCCGCTCTCGATACAGCAATGTTGGCAAAGGTTGCTCCCCGTAGAGGAGAAAAACTTGCTGAAACTTCTGCAGCGCTGATCATTTCACACTCTGTTGGGGAACTGGGCGCTTTCAGAGGTGTATCTCCCTCCCCGTGCCCGTATCGGTGATTCCTGACTTTCACCTGCTGCGTCCCATCTGTTCTGCCATGCGATTTGCTTCCTTGATACGTATTAATCGTGGTGGCTTTCTTAAAAAAAACCAAACGAACAAACAACCCCCCCCCAAACCTCTAGCGGTGGCAGTCACTGCAGGCAGACGCCCTTTGTCCCCCGTGCCGATTGGCGAAGGCAGGATCCTGCTTTCTGGCACCGCAGGCCGCGTGCTCTTGGGTGAGTATTTGCGCTATGATTAACTTTGCATCTTCAAAAGCTTCTTTGTCGAGGTCTGAGGTGCAGATCCTGAAGTTCTTCTGCTTTTCTTCTGGCTCAGGACTGAGGTGACAGTGCCGGAGCTCCGACGTCTCCGTATGGATTTCGTCGAGCTCCCAGCTTGCAGCAAAGAAGCCCCTGGCCCCCGTTGGTAAGTGCTGCATGGCAATCCCTGGGGTTGTGAGATGTTGTTAGCCTGAATAGCGCTAGCTAGCATCTCCTGGGATCCCATCGGTGCTGCCCCTCCATCTCGGAGCTGCTCAGCGCTGGCACTTTCTTGGCATGCGAGGTCCTGAGCAGCACCGGGGAGCTCGGGAGAGGCAAGAGACTGTGCCTGGGTGCCCTGGGGGCCATCAGCCGTCTTCCTTCACTTCCTGGGCATGAGCTCTTTCTCCATCGTTGCATCCACGTAAGCTGAGCAGAAGCTTTGTGGATCACGAGGACATGCTGGGGATCCTGCTCAGAGAGAGGTCGCAAACCTGGAGAGCTGGCGTTGTTGCTCCAGGAGTAGGACTTTGGCTGAAGTCGCAGCCCCTTTTGTAACAGCATCTGCAAAGCTGGAGGGTCCTGAAAGAAGGCAAGTGGTGCTGCTCAGCGGGGGGGTGGGCTGCTGCGGCTGGAGAAGGGCTACAGGCAGCGTGCAAAGCTGCTGTCTCCAGTGATGCTGCGAGTCCCTTCCCATCACTGCCGCTCGGCTGGCTCTGCATGGGGGGTTCTTGGTACCTCCGGTTAATAAGAAAAACCAATGCTATATCACTGCATTGTCAAATAAGGGGGGAGATATAAAATAACCCAAGCCAATGCCTCTAGTGGGGGGTTCTTGGCACCTCCGGTTAATAAGAAAAACCAATGCAATATCACTGCATTGTCAAATAAGGGGGGGGATATAAAATAACCCAAGCCAATGCCTCTAAAAAGTCATCAGACTGACATCTGAAGAATGACATTGTGGGGTTTCCACAGCTGCAGGAGCTCTCCTCCTCTCCGAGCAGTGTCTAATCCCATTTCCCAACCCCTGGATCAGTCCGTTTCCATTCCTCATTCCCCTGCCAAGCTCTGTGCCGGAATCTTTGCATCCTTAGGACAGGGATGGGGAATTTCTCTCCGGGCCACAGCAGCCCTGTGTCTTCCTGAGTCGGAGCCTGTTTCTGCCTGCAAAACCCCTGCCGGTAATTTGCCTACCTGATTGTGCACTGTCACAAACCTCGTGCTGCAGGTTGCAACGTTCGCTGATGCTTCTTTGTCCTGAATCTGCTTCCTAACCGCTCTGCTTGATGCCATCGAGCTCTTATAGAGGGAAAACTAGTTTCCACTCTGTATGATTAACTGTTATTATTTCCATGTTGCTTTATCTTCATCGTGAGAGCAGAAAAAAAGTCAAAAGTGCTCCCTCTGACTTGAATTCTTCCTCTAAAGGCTCTGGGGTGGTTTTGGTTGGAGTTTTTCTTGATTCCCAAAAACACAGACCAGTTACTTGAGCGACACCCTCCCCTCTGTGTTCAGCTTCCAGCAGCGTCCCAGCTTGTTGGAAACCAAATTTTTCTGTGCCTTCGAGTCTTTCTCCAAATGCTGTATCCCAGGGAGTGCTTCGTTCTACGTTTCAGCTCTTGCTGCCTTGCCTAAAGAGGGCCTTGTGCAAGACCTGGTTTCCGTGCTGAACTGTTTCAGCTGTTGCTGCCTTGCCTAAAGAGGGGCTTGTGCAAGACCTGGTTTCCGTGCTGAACATCACATCCTCAGCAACCTCAGCTACCTATTATTTTCCAGCCGTTTGCTGCGTTTCTCTGCTCACCTTGTGCATAGTGATAGCAGATAGGAAAAGAAAAAGGAAAAAATTTGCTTTGAGGACTGTTCAGCCTACCTTCTCTTCAGGCACGATCTTGAAGGTTGAGGGACAGCACTTGCCTTTCCACGATTTGGCTGAGCTTATTGGTGCTCACACTGAATTGTGTGAGCAGATCGGTGATGCCGTGGCTATCGCAAGACGGGAATGCCCAGCCTGGTGACTACTGACTTGTCCTTTAGCCTAAAGCCCTCACCCCCTTCCCCCCCAGATAAGATAAAAATCAGCTCTTTTACAGCCAGAGCACTCTCTCGCAAATGTTGCTTAATGCTTATTAAAGCAGGGTGTCTCTCTGCTTTAGGCAAGCTCAGCCCTGGTAGGATGCTCAGGGCTAGCCTGAGTAACGGCAGGGAAGATGCAGCATAGGATGCGGGACATGGCATTCCCAGTACAGCAGAGGAGAAAGCCATGGACAGGTGAGGGACAGATATTTGGGTTACAATAAAAGAGTTTTCTTCAGGAGTGGGAATGAAGGTGCCAGCGCAGATGGGAAGGGAGAGCTGGAGGTCACCAGAACGGCAGAGCTGAGCTGCGTGGAGCATTTATCCATGTAACACTCAATACAGTTAAACTCCAGGGTTTACACAATATTCCTCTTGCGCGGGTGCTCTGAGTATTGTTTTCAGAGATGGCTTTTGAAATTGCACAAGGGAAACTTGACCCATGTGGAGGATTCCAAGTGAGTACCAGCCTCCCCAAACCCCCCTGCGGCAGCTCCCGCTGGTATGGGGGACCTGGAGCTGCGGCATCCCTGTCGCCTGGGGATGGTGTCTGGAGGAATCCAGCGTAACGTGGCCAAGGATGAAGAAGTGAAAAATGGAGAAAAGCAGAGAAGAGGAGCTTGGGAAAGGGGGGTGGGTGGGTGTATTTTTTGTGTAAGAATGAGGGCATTTATCCCAGGGAAGAAGTTGAGTTTTCTGCATTGGTTTCCTAAATTTCAACCTCTTTGGGTTTTATTTTTTCCCCATATAGGGACAGTGAAGTGTGACAAGACGGCAAGATGTGGACCTGGCCTGGCAGACTGCTCCCAGCAGCAGAGCATCTTGTGTCCTGGTAGCAGAGCTCCAGCTGACCCAGTGCGTCATCTCCAGCACTCCCAGTAAGAGGTGCAGGTCGGGCGGCAAAGACCCGGGGACCAGAGAATGTCACAGGGTCTGAGCACCAGTTCTGTGCTGCAGCATCTTTGAAGGAGCAGGACAAGTGCTGTGACGATGAAATGTATTCCTCACCTTCTTTCTTTTGGTTAAAACTCTGGCCCCTGGCTCTCCCCTTCCCCTCCTGCATCCCGGGATTTCAGCCTCCAAGAGTTGCATTTGGAATTGCCATGTCAGATGTACACAGAGCTGACCTAAGATGGGAATTGCTTAACATCATCCCAAAACCTGGCTCATTTGTGCCTCCTTATTTCTGTTTGCAGTGAAGGTGTAACCTTCCCTGCCTGTTGGAGCTCCAGACAGGGCTGTTGGCAGAAGCTGGTGCTGCTGCCAAAAGTCTTCTCCCCAAGACTGCCCCTTGGGAGCTCGTGTGGCCAGAGGTGATGATCTTGCTGGAAACTAACCTAGAGCATAAAACTAGTTTTAATCCGGAGCAGTTGCCTGCCTCAGTTTATCCCAGGTCACCAAAGCCCATGGCTGGACGTGGGAGAGCGCAACGAAACTGCAATCCTTATTTGTTTTGCCTTGCTGAGTGGAGCAGAAATAAAAGTCAAGGAGCGATACACAAATCAGAAGTGAACTGCCAAGTCGTTCCTTGGAGTTGGAGGGGTTCTCTTTCATGCTGCTACAGTTTAATCCAGGTAAGCAATTGCACTGTAAGTATTTTTATTTGCCCACTGTAGACTGCTCTGTTACTGCTGCGCTTTTGACTTTTGTGAGCAGCTTTGCACAATAATAAATCTTGAGTTAAAGCAAACCCGTTTAGTCTCATCTCTTATTTAAAAAAAAAAAAGAGAAGAATTGTCACATAGTAATGTGTGTGCGCATTTTCATCCTGAAATGAAATAATAAACCAGCTATGAAATAATAGATGGTTTTTAGAGTTTATATGGATGTGATGGAAGGATTTTGAGATTAAATTGGTATGTGCCCAAAGGTCCCGAGCATCGCCGTGGCCGAACGTTGGCTGTGAGTTCCTGGGGCTGTTTCCTCTGGCGATGCTGCAGCTTTGAGTTGCTGCAGGTCTGAAGTTGGACAGTCAGAAAACGCTGCGTGGCCAGCACAGAACGCCTGTTAACATAGCGCAGCTGTCTTGGCTCCAGCACTTGTGATAGCCAGGTTTCCCAAAATAGCTGTTTGGGGGGTTTTTTTCGTATAAAGATATTCACTAGTCCTGCGCATGCGTTGCCTGTCCCTGCTGTGAATTGTGGCCAGCACAGGCGGTTCCGGCTGCGAGGGTGGGCTGGCATGGATCCATCCTCACTGCTCACGTCTTGGAGCCTCGAAAGGGAGAATCTGCAGGAGAGTCCAGGAAAATGGAGCCAGAGCCTTGGTTCCCTCCT
>NW_009596370.1:0-29973 GCF_000690535.1 Cariama cristata
AGGGAAGTCAAGTTTGGGGTGCTTGAGGTAGGTGTGGAGAGGCGATGAGGGGAGTTGGGGTTTTGGGTGGTGTGGGGATGGAGTGGGGGTGAGCAGGGGTGATGTGTGTGTTGGGGTCGGGATCCTGTCGTACGGGTGTTCCTTGGAGTGCTTGGGGGGTGTGTGTGGGGGGGACTTGGGAATCTGAGGACGGCTTGTGTTGGGCTGGGGATGGCTTGAGGTGAGCTGGGATAACGTGAGAGTTTGGGACCTGTGGGATGGGAGTAAGATTTGGGGGATGTCTGGGTGCTGGAGGGGTGTATGGGGAGATTTGTCAGTACAAAAGAGTGCCCTGGTGAGGGGGGTGCCTTTCAAAGTGTCTGGGTTTCTTAAAGAGTGTGGGAAAGGCCAAGTTTTGGGACTCAGTGTGGGAGGGAAGAGGATTGAATACAGTTTAGGTATGTGTAATATGGTGAGTGGAACAAGATGGATGTGGAAAGAGTCCTTAGTTATGTGTCCTGATGAAGGTACGGAGATGAGCTGGTGGGTTTTAGTAGGCTTCAGGGTACACATTGGTGGGAGTGGGTGTGTATTCGGGAGCAGATGTTTCTGAGAGAATGATGTGGGGGGAGAGCTTCAGAGCCTTACAGAGTTGTTACGATGTGGTTTGGGCAAGGGTTAGGAGGACTGTCCGTTGAGGCAGTGCGATTGATGGGGGAGCTTAATGTTGGGGTTTGAGTTTTGTGTAACACATGCTATTTCTGGTAATTCATAGGAGTATGTATACGCAGGAGATATGTGATGGTAAGGGTTTTCTACATGTTTCCATTTGGGGATAAGAATAAACCCTAAGATTAGGGTTTATAGAGGCCTGTAGGCTCTTGATATCCACAAATCCTGTTTTAAAAGTTGAGATAGCATTGTGCTTTCAAATTGTTTTTATTCACTAATGATTCTGAAGAGGCTCTTATTGCACCGTAGGTCTGTGATATCAGTAGCTTGATCAGCACTGCTGTGAGCATTGAGGGAAAGCAGTTGAGGAGAAGCAGATGGACATGGTTACTGCAGTCTTACAAGATGAGAAATTTAACAGCATTTCAAATTTGCCTTTTTATATATGTGTAAGAAGAGGATAAAATCCACCTTGTGATCCTGCAGAGAAGTAGTAACTCTCCCTCATAAACCATGTCTCAATTCCTTTTCTGCTCTTGTTGGTTGAGACTGAAACTTGCAGTTGAGCTGCAGCTCTGTTAAATGTTTTGTGTTTGACTGAGTCAAGCTGAATCTCTTTCGTATTCTGGCATCCCACCTGTATCCGTCTGTGACTCCCTCTGAAGCTTACCCACCTGAGGAAAGATGCATTAGGTACAATAGTTACAGTCATATGTCAAGCTATCATGCATCCAAAAAAACTTCACAAACTTCTTCAGGAGCCTCCTGGACTATGGTACCATTCCCTAAAACTTTCTGTTCTTCCTTCAGTAGGAAGATCAGAACTTGATAAAATTGTTGGATGTTGTTGGGTTTGAAACTGTCCCATGTGCCACCTCTAGAAAGATGGGAAATGTGACTCTGAACAGCGAAAGGAGATGAATGCTTGAGAGAGATCCTGGTGACAAGACATTCCTTGTTAGTGTTATGCCATTCTTAGAAGGAAACTTCTGCTTTTGAAGGTTAGATAAAATAATTCCTTGAAGAACAGTATTTTTAAAATACTTTTAAAAATAATTCCTTCCGTGAACTATCTACTGGTTTGCATTTGCTTTCATAGCCTTTTCAGTAGATTGTTTTCTAAGTACAGACAATAAGGTAGGAGTTGTGTCTAGCATTTGGAGAAGTGTGGTGCTTGTGAATTGGGTCTAATCTTCTTATTTGAAGGAGCTTGTATAACAGTGTAGTAAAGTGTAAGAGGTCTGGTAAAGGCTTACTAATCCCTTTGTAGTCGCTGGGGAGAGTTGGCTGCTACTTAGGAAGCAAGGGATGGAGGAACTGCACTTCAGATAACTTCTTAGATGCCTACTGTGGGAGTACCCTGGAGAGTCTTGTTTGTTACAAGACTGGTAAATATGTACTGTTTATGTGAGTCTTACATTAAACAGTTTTATTCTGAAGTGTTGTTAGATGTACAGGTGCTTCAAATAATGAAAAAAAGCTTTGTTTACTTCAGTCATAAATTATAACTTGTTCTTCTGAATTAATTGCTTAAAATATTTCTGAAGGTTTTGCCTTCTTTGTCCCAGTAAAGTAGCTGGCTTGACATGATGTTATTATGAGTCTTATATTAAACAGTTTTCTTCTGAAGTGTTGTTAGATGTACTGGTGCTTCAAATAATGAAAAAAAAGCTTTGTTTACTTCAGTCATAAATTATAACTTGTTCTTCTGAATTAATTACTTAAAATATTTCTGAAGGTTTTGCCTTCTTTGTCCCAGTAAAGTAGCTGGCTTGACATGATGTTATTAATTCTGAATACAGCAGGATTTGATACCTGCTTAATCAAAAGACACAAATACGTTGTCAAAGTTCAGGACCTGAGTTCAAAGGCCTGCCACGTAAAGTCAGTTGCAGATACTTTGGGCTGCTAATGATATGCAAATAGAAAGAGACTGAAGGAGGAAAGGGTAGGTCAATCTGAAATAGTAAGATCATAGAATCGCTTTGCAATGTGCACACCTTGATCAGTCCAGTAAGTTGTGGTAGTATGTGTTCACTTACAGGTGACAGGGCAAAATTGGCTTGCAAGTAATTAAACTTTGAAGGGAAGTGACATTAGTGACTGTTATTTGCCACAGGCACAAAACACCTTCTGATGGGCAAGTAATAAGAGGCTTGTGAAAAAGGAAAAAGAAAACCCAAAGCCTCATTGAGGTGCATTGCCAGGTTAGGTGGGCTGGGGAGATGTGGAAAAGGGAAGGCTAGATGAGTCTGAGGGTTAGGTGGCTGGTGATAAGAGTTACAGGTGGTTGGATAAGAGTTGCATAGAAGACAGGTGAACTAGTTGCATGAATTTATTTTTAGGCTTTGCCCTCTTCTGTGGGGTGATGTTGGCTCTCGCCTCTTCTAGCTAAGCCTGTGCTATGTTGCCAATAAACCCCTGAATTACAAAAAACTTGTGTATTTTTTTTAACTCCTTAGAAGTCTTTGAAGGTACTATTTTCAAATCTCACACCTTTTTACTCTGTTGGGGAGAGGGTGTTACCTATGCAAACATTCCTTTAGACCATGTAAATTTCCAGTTGTTTTGTCCTGAGGTTGTTCTCACCTGCTGTCTGCTAAGATTTGAGTCACTGCATCAGCCTTCTCTCTGTTGGGGACATACCTTTCTTTTATACACGTTTACCTATTGTCAGAAGAGCAAAAGGCACGTAAGATATCTATCCCACTTGCACTTACAGCTTGGTTGTTTAAGCCTCATTTCCCTAGGCAGCAAAACTAAAAATCCACAGGCAGGTAGATTTAAAAGAAAAAAAAAAGGAGCATTTGGATGAATACAGCAGCGATAGTCTGATAGTTACAGACAGTTACAGCAGGTGTGTTCTCCAAGGACGGATCATTGACTCATTTCTCCAGTGAAGTCTAGCATTTAATTTGGAAGTCTACCTGATGGTGACTGATACCAGATCTTTCACAGGAGAACAGAGACTCCCTCTGATGGGCAGCTGATATTTAGTGAAAGCCTTATGCCCTGAAGCATGAAGGTTTGTGTGTCTTGGAAAGTTGTATACCTTTGTATGTGCAGTTGGTTAACTATAGATGATGTTATCCCTAGTGATGAATATATATATATGTATTTAATCTTAAACTCTTACTCTTAGTGGCGTAATGAGTTGAATAATTTCATAGGCTAGATACATTTTAGAACCTGTCTTTGGTTTGATAGTTTGGTGCCTTTCCATTTTCCTAGTCATCTTCTGGCTGTTTCTGAAAGGTAAATAAGAGTGTGCAATGTATTGCTTCTGCAGTGTTTGTCAGGTGGGATGTTTTGGAGTTAGGCTTCATCAGCATTGCCAACCATTGACCATAAAACTCTGCTGTTCTGAGCAACTGTACTTAAAAGCTGACTGTGTTAAAGTTAATATTTCTGAGTTGGCAATTTTCTTTTCTGTTTTCATTTCACTTTTATGTTAAAAGTTTAAGCAGTTTTCTGCACTGTTTTTCATGGCTGCTAGCACAACACATGAAGATTGATGTGCTGTTTCAAGTTGACATGTAATAATCTTGATTATTGTTGAAATTGTTTTTGATGCATGCTGAAATGAGTTAGCTTAATTTGGTTTTACAACTCGGGTGACTACTGGAGAAGGACTGAGAGGGATAGTGAAAAAAAATTAACGTATAATTCTTCTTTAATCTCCATTCTAAAACTTCAAAATAACACTTTCAAGTGATATGTAATCTTCTGTAGTTTTCATTTCCTTTTCTAAGGACAAGTTATGTGCAATTATGCTTTCTGTCAATTCCTCTGACAATTGTTAGTTGCTTTAACGTGCTGGCGAATTGCAGCCACCTTTGACAAAGGGATAGTTCCTATGAGTTATGTGGAAATGATTCCTGTGGAGCAGAAATGAGAGTCTCTTTAGTGCCACACGTGGTAAGAACTCAACACTTATTAGACATTAGAGCAGCTCTGCAGGCAGGAGAGTTTGTGAATGCCTGAACTAGAAGAGGCTTTGCTCTCTTGCCTCCTTAGACAAGAGAAACACTTGACGATGAGACACGTTTCAAAGAAATTTTGAGCATCGTGATGAATTGTTTGATATAGGGCTGTTTAAATCAGTCATTCCCTCTATCAAAAATTTGCGTTTACCGTGTGATTTTTTTTTTCTTTTTTTCCCTAACGCTTCTTTTATGTAGTTTGCCTGAGGCAGAATAAATGCCTGCCTTTTTTTTTTTTTTTTTTAATTCCTTGACTTTTTTGTGATAATCACTTAAAATCTGCTGATTTAGAGCTGCTCTTTTACAGGACTCTAGGATAACTTAAAAACAGTGATTGGGGCATCAGAAATATTTTGCATGTCATTTCATAGTGTCTTTGAATGCATCTAGGAATTGATGTATTGGATAAGAATATGAGTTGTTTGTTTCCCATTAGGCAAAATACTTTCTAGGATATGTTTGCCCACTGCACGGGAGATTTTACAGTGTAAATATGTATATACCTATAGATCATTAGGTAGTTTTCTAAAATGTTCGCTATGCTTATCTTTCAGAGATTATGTGAGCTGCTGTGTTAGTCTTCTAACATCTTGCACTGAATACTTATGGCGTGTCTGAAGGACAGATCTTGTGTGTGTTCTGAATGTACCAGGTAAATCCCAATAACAACTTTTCATGTGAGACTGTTAAAGAGTAAGAAGTCAAGGGAGGGCAACTTTTATTCTATACTTGGTCCTAGTTCTGTAAAAAGAGCCTGACAGGCTGTAGCCTAAAATTTATTTTTGTATTTATGTGTTATACTAGAAAATAAGATTACTGCAGCACTAATGCGACTATTTGCAATGCTAGTGCAGATGCAACATGTCAGTGGGAGTTAGCTGGTTTCCATAAATACCTTTAAGAACTTTACTCAGCATTTCTGATGCTTGAGGTAAAGCAAAAGGAGGGGAAATAGTGATATTTTTCAGGTAGGTAATTCCCCTGTCAAATCCCCTGCATCACCTTTTTGTCTGAGAGGGGCAAAAAACGGACACAGCCATGACCTTTGAGAACAGTTTGATTGCCTTTCGATGGCCCTGATGTTACAAGAGATGCTGTTTAGTAGCAGTGGTGAATAAACTCTTACCTTGACGTATTTCTGACTAGCATATTGGATGATAAGGAACTAATTTCACATCTACTAATGCGCCATTACCCTAATTTAATATTTCATTTTCAGGTTGTCCTCATGAGTACTCCAGTGGAGAATGTCCATGATCATCTTTGCCTGTGTGGTGCGGGTGAGGGATGGTCTTCCCCTCTCAGCCTCTACAGATTTTCATTTCAGCCAGGACTTTCTGGAATGCAGAAAGAAATTAAAGGCGTTATCCTCAATTCTGGCGCAGTATCCAAGTCGAGGCACGGCAAAAGGACGTGACCTTAGCATACAGTAAGTCCCTGCTTTTGTTTGTTTGATTTTTTGACTTCAATTTTTGAAATGGTTATCCTTGGGATTAGTTGAACTTTAAGGATTAGGTATATTCTATAGTGCCTAAGTCCAGTCTGAAATCTCACCATGCGTGTCTAGGTTGTAACCTCCAAGCAGTATTTTGAAACCTTATTTCTCAGCACCGCAGCCACACAGCTCCTCCTCCGTTTAGTAAACGTATGTTAAGACTGTTTATTTTAGTTGTCATTTTTTGTGGCAAATGCTTTCTGTGTGATGGGCAGTACTTGCTACTATTAGTGATTAGAGTATCTTGGACTTCTGTGAATGCCTTCTAAGACGGCATCCTAGTGCCTAGGAATTAGTTCAGTCTAAACACCAAACCCTTTTCTTCAGGGAAGATCAAGTCTTGCTAATTCCTTCTCTCAGGCCCCTACAGTTCTGATTCTGGCTGGCGCAGAACTGCCCTGACTCGCTCCTAAGTACTGCCCACTCCATTTTCTGAATACCATCAGGGTTCGAGTCTCTAGAAGCTCTGGCAGATGGATGTGTCTTGAGGAGTCCTGAAGCATACTGACAATAGCCAGTATGGAGACATAAATCTTTGCTTGTATTTACTGGAAAAGGATCTGCTAGTCTTTATTTTAAGAAAGTAAAGTTTCCTTCAGAGATGAGATTTTTCATTTACTATAGATTTTAATTTCGTTCTAAAAATGAGTTTTAGCTTGTGATTATGTTTCTGGTTAGCAAATGTAAGAAAACTTAAAGTGACCCTGAGCGAAAACTAAGTATCCCTTTTGGGGAAGGGATTGCAGGAAGAAGATACATGAACTTACATTGAATCAACTGGAAGAGCAGAGATTAGCATTTTAATACCTTTTCCCTCAAAGCGAATTTATGCCCTTCAATGCTAACATGTTCTGCTACTTTTAATCTTCTGCAGTCTTTATAGAAGTAGCTATGCATCTGGCTCTGAAATGAGAAGAGTGCAAACAGATATGTGGCAAAAGTCTATAAATTATTGACAACTAGGAAAAGGTAGTTTTATGCAGGCATGGTGTTGATCAGCAGGTGTGAGCTGGTGACAAAAAGAATTTAGGGAACGTACCCAGTGTAACTAGGCTGTAACAGAGCTAATCAAAACCATAAATCCCAAGTATAATGAACAAATAAAAATGTGGTAAAAAAGAAACCACAAGTATTTCTGTATGAGCAGAATGAAATATATAAATAGTAGAAAAGAGAGAAAATACAGAGACTGATTGTTTAGCTTCAAAACTTTGGTTTTATACAGAAATATTGCTAGCAAATGGCTAACCTATAAGGGAAGATTTCCTCAATCTTCTTTCAGAGATCATTACAAATCTGTAATTATGGTGGGGGTTGTGAAAGTTTAGCTATCTACATTATGAGTGCTGACATCTGAACTAGCTGCCCTGTCTCCCATCTTATTTAATAAAGCCTAGATGAGAGTGATTTCTGTCATCCTTAAGTACATGCCTACATTTTCGTCAGATGAATCCCCTATTCAAGTTTCCTAGAAGGTTTTTGAGGCATCTATAAGTGGAAACTTCTGCATAAATATGACTTCAGTGTTAGAGGGACCTCTTTTGGAGTAGAATTTTTATTGTGCTGTTTCTGATACAAACTCATCTTTGTTTGTTACAGATGACTTAGCAGTAACAGTGTTTGAATATCTTGATTTGTGCAAGTTAACAAATACCTCTTGCTGTTAATATGAAGTTGCCATATTAAAGGGGAGCAAGGAATACATCTGCTTGCTTCCTGTTGAACAAGCTTACTTGTTTTTACTTTTGTTTATGGAAAGCCACAGTGTTTTTTCTTTCAAAATCTCGTTGCCTGTGATGTTTTCTGGCCATCTCTTTTCTTATGAACATGATTTAAAGCCAGCCTGAGAAAATAATGTCCTCAATTTTTACTGATGTAGCAATTTAATAAAATCTGTATTGTGATCTTTAGTATGCTAAGGCATACTGAACAAGTTAAGAGTAAGTGTTAGATCTACAGGAACTGCAGGACTATTACAATATATTTTTTGCAGTCTGTTCTTTCAGTGCAGTCTGTACCTTTTGTTTTGACAGAAAGCACTGTTTACTTCTTGTGTTCAACATGACTCTTTTACCTTTTTATGTTGATGTTACATTTTTTTCTTTTTCAGTTTCCTTTCTTCTGGGGATATTGCCTGCATGGCAATCTGTTCCAGCAATTATTCAACCATCATGGCGTTTTGCTTCCTGGAAGAGCTTCAGTGGGAATTTGCTGCGTCCTACGATACAACAAGCATCAGTTTAGCTTCCAGACCATATGCTTTTATTGAATTTGGTTAGTAACCTTGTTCTCTAATAGTAAGAATTCTTTGTCTGCAACTTTTATAATGTTAAACAATGTCTCCTAGCCAAAGCCTGATCATAAAAACCTGTGTGTGCACCTTTGCATGCATGTGTAGGAGGAAAGGGAGATCTTGTAACTGCATTGAACTATTAGATTATTGTTTTTGCAGTTCCTGAGAGCCCTTGTAATAGATGAACAAAATGCTGTGGTGATTAATAAACAAGCACAGAAGAAAAAGAAATCCACATCTCAAACACTTTCTAACTTATTTAGAAAAAATCTGTCAAGTGGAGACAGATGGATACAGGAAAAAAGAGAGACAAAATAGATTATTATGGGCAACTTTACTTCTGGCATGACTTAGATTCACATAATACTTCATAATCATGCCTAGTGTTTCTTTTTTAACCTGATATAAATGGTTTTCTTGCCAAGTAGCAGCTGCTCTGCTAAAAGCTGAACCTCACACCTTTGAAAAACACAATTCCCTTGCAGTGAGAAACTCTTTTCTGGGAAAGGATAAGACATTGCAGTGCGTTACTGAAATCTGGATAGAAGTGTGCTGATAGCGTTAAGCTCATGCTTAAAAGGTTGGGAAGTCCACACAGAAAGCATGTTATACAGCCATCTTGTGTTTTGGGTGGATTCCCTGCAGGGCACATTCCAGGCATGATGTAATTTTATGCTGAGATCCAAATTACTCCTTTTTTTTTTTTTGTTTTTAACTTGAGTAGGAATATGGGAATTTCTAACCTCTTTCAATTGCATAAGGCTCTTTTTAAAGAAAGAAATGCTTTTTTTTATTTTTACTATTATACTGTATTTTGTTACTGAATCTTCCTAATGTTGCTGTGTGATTTTATTTTTTTTTTTTTTTTTTCTTCTTTCTTTCCTGTGCTTGGATCTAAGATGCCCTTGATACCCAAGATCTTAGCTTTTTGCCTGGTAGTTACAGATAATTATGGCAGGCTGACTTAAGGTAAAGTACTGGATTTTTCACAAAGGAATGCTTATGGCACTGTGTATCCTAGCACAACATAAAGTCCTCCTGTGTGGTCTCAAAACTCATGCTTAAGCTATTACGTATGTATCATATCCTGTAGTAGCTGTGGTCAACATCTGCAAGTCTTCCAGAGTAACAATATCTTAAGGATATGGATTTTACTTACAGGATATCTTAGCAAAATAAATGTTTCTGCATTTTATTTCCCTAAGCATTTGCAATAGCTTGAATTTGCCAATGTCTTTGCACGATTAAATGGGAAGTAGCATATCCACAGTGAGGTACTTCAGCTCTGGAGGTGTGAGCAATTCGTGTTCGGACAAATTCTCCACTTAGTCTCAGTGCAACTCCTATCAAACCAGCAGCCACACCTGTGGAAAGGGATTTGCTTGCAAATGGTACTAAATTTAAAGTGTGAGAGATGAAACAGAGTGATCTGTACGTAGATCTGTGGATTGGACATTGGTGGAATCACTGCGGAATTGCCTCTGCCAGTCAGAGTTGCCCCATGACTCAAATATAGGTTGAATTAATTTATCTCTGTGCTGGAACAAAACTAATCCTTGACATTGTCAAAACACAGTGTGGAGTTGCTTCTCGTGGTAGTTCATGGGTAATCTGAGATATGTGTTAACATCTGCCCTGAAATATGAAAGCTTGTTTTGAGTCCACTGGCAGGCAGGATTTTGAGATTTAAAGTATCTGGAAGAGAGTGATCGCGATATAAAATACCTAGGAGAGGTATTTTTATTCCCTAACCAGTGGTGGAATTTTATACCTGAAACTAATAAGAAAAGAAATGAAGGAAGAAATGAAAAACAATCAAAAAAGAATGCTGTGATTTGATTAGTAATCATCTAAAGCATTTGACTTTTGCAGAGCTAATCGAAGCATGTTTTTCTATTGTTTCAGATAACATTATTCAGAAAGTGAAATGCCATTTTAACTGTGCAAGTGGTTCTCAAATGAAGGCCAACTGGGAGAAGATTGAGGAGGAGTTGAAGTTCCGGCCCCCAGTTCAGCTGAAACTGGAGGATACAGAGCTGATGAATGGGATGACTAATGGTGGGCACGCAGGTGTTCATGTGGAGGTTGGTAAGTTACTACTACACACAGGTGACAGTAGACTTCCTGAACCTAATTTTGCAAATGCCAGAAAAACATGTAACAGCAGTGATTCCTTTTGTACTGAGAAATTATATATATCGTGTGTATGAAACCCAAGAAAAAAGGCTGCCTTTCTATCATAGTAAACAACACATGGTCTTTAGGTTATAGCAGGTATGTATCAGAGCCTTTAAGGACTTGTGGTAGTGTCTTTTTTTCCAGCCTTAGATCAGCTTCCCTATATGGACAATCGGTTGTAACTGGAGTTTACATTTTCCATGTTAAATCCTCTTGCTTTGAAAGTAGTTGTTTGTTAAATTTTCTGTGACCAAAGAACCTCGACTACTTCCTTGCTTGTTGCAAACTCTAATAGAAGATAACGTAATTACAGTCTGAATGAGTTGCTTCAGTCTGGAGGAAAGAAAAGATGAGAAGAATATGAGCTGAGGGTAAAAGCCTTAATTCCCAGGCTGCCTGTCTTAGGTTCTTCTCCCCTCCTTGCTTTCTCCTTTTACCTTATTCTTTAAAATTTAATGCATTTGACTAAAATTCTGAAAGAGGATATGTATATCTGTATAAGCAACACATACAGGCTTGACAAAGGACCTTTTTGTAATGAATACTGACATTTTACCTGCTATTAGAAGTACTAACCTCTACTTATTTATTGTAAAATTGGTATCTTATTTGTGTTTCAATTGCGTTGTCAAAGTCCTGCCTATTTTCTCTACCAATGAAATCGTAGAACCATTTAGGTTGGAAAAGACCTTTAAGATCGAGTCCAACTGTAAACTTAACACTGCCAAGTCCACCACTAAACCATGTCCCTTTTTTAATCCTATTAGCATGGTGGTTTAAATGCAGCTGGAGTGCCATGAGCTTGTATTTCCTCTTTTTTTTTTTTTTGTTCTTGGCTTATGAAATACTAATAAAATCAAGTTCCAGTTGCTCAGTCTTACTGTTTCTGATGGATGAGCTGGAATCTAATTTGACATAGGTATTTTAAGTTGAAGTATAGAGGGGCAGTGGCTAGGAGGAAGCAAAAATAGAATTGAAAACGTTTTATTTGCCAGTCAGATTTGTGAGTGCTCCTCAGAACTGTGCTTGAAGGTTAAATATTTTCATGATGTGACAGGGCTTGGAAATTCTTTGCACTAGTGTGAACAGTTTCTGTGCTAGTAAACATTTGCAAGCTAGTCTGTGTCCACAGATCAGAAATACATTTTCAATTCCCCCATCTTCTTAATTGCTTTCTTTTACTTTCCATCTGGCTTTGTATTTCTGGCTGTTCTGTCTGGTCTAACCCAAATATTCTTACAGATTGTTCTGCCCTTATTTTAAGGATCATGTTTATGATCATCTGTTTCCCTCAGCTGGAGTCAGCTTTCCTGGCTTATGTCTCTCTCCTCTCATCGTTACCTGCCAGCTGAATCCCACTTTACTGCTCTAAATTTAGCTGTGTGGATAGTGTTTGTTCCCATGTTAATGTTATTTATATTATAGCTCTGCTATACATGAGACTTCTTGAGCATACCTTGAAGTGTTATGGTTGCAGGAGAGCAGAATTTAACTGTGCCTGCATTCTATAATGATGATAGATCAGTCAATGGATAGGTCAAAACATCAGTTTGCTTACACGGTTGTAGCTGGTTCCTGTCTTCTTTTGAGCTGTGTGATCATGTCCCCCGGCCCTTCATTTTAGTGTGAAAGGAGTCTGAAAAGTCAGGGCAGTTTTGTCCTTGTTAGTATATATGGGAACAAAAGCTTTTTTTTTTTTCTTTATTTTTTTTCTTTCTTCTGTTTGTTCCTTCTTTTGTTAACTAAACTCAGCCCAATTCTTGCTAGAAAGACACTAGCATTGTATCATTAAGCAGCATCTACACAACCTCAATCATTGTTGCAAAAGCCTCACCTTGTGTCTCGATATGGGCACAGCTGATAAAGCTCTGGAGGACAGTGGGGTATGTATACAGGAGAAATGTGAAGTGTAAGTAGCTTTCTGTGAAGAGGGAGAGTTTTCACATCAGAACTGGCTATATGAAGTAGAAGAACAACTTGTGCTATTCACGTAGTAAGCATGCTGTTAAATTATGCAGCGTTGTGCTTTCCTTGATGAATGTTTTTAGTCTTCTGTAGGCACACAGGGAGTCCTTGAGAGTCCTTTTTAAGGTGTTTTCTGAAGATGTCTCACATCTGTCTTTTGTGTGCTTGTATTTTATTTTAAAGTGTTTGAGTCTGATTTCATTTTTCACTCCTGATTCTGTCTTTTTTGGGAGCTTTGCTTATGTGACTCATTGTCAAACCCTTGTTGTACTGAACCTTGAAGAGACAGAATGGAGAGTGGTACAGGCATTCATGTCAGTCTCCAGTTAAATAGCCAGAGGCCTTTGCTCAGAAAACCTTTCATAGGCAGAAGTTTCGATTTCTTCATTGTGTTGAGGGAGTTTTCACAGAATTGTTCTGTACGTGTTCAAACCTGCAGTTATGTTTTTCCTGGGTGCTAGACGATGCACAGTCCCCAGAACATGTTCTGTATGGTTCATGTACTTGGAAGTGCACAACTTTTCTACTTGAAGAGTCAAATGAGTTTGAAAACCAATTAGCATTTAATTGTGCTTGTGCAAAATTGTGCTGGCGTGGACTAAGAGTGCTTGTACTCTCTTGTTCCCTTATGTAATAAACAATTCTTGTCTGAAATTCTGTTTATAAAAATATGATTGACTTCATGCAAGGAAGTGTGATAATTTTTCCCTAGCAGTACCTGTCTCGCTTGTTCTGTGCAATTTCAGTTTGTGAATTAAACCTCAGAATGATATAGCAGAAATAAAACTCCACAGCAAACAATATAAAGATTAGTTTTCACGGAATCTGAACCCTGAGCAATCTCCCTTGCATTTGTGATAGCAATTCTTTTTATCCTACTGAACAAATAAAAAAAGGTAATTGTTATATAATATACTGCTTCTTCAGCATGGAATATTGAGACTTGCGTTGTTTTTCCCTGGGGACTGGGAACTCTTGACATGTACGGTTTGCAAGATGCTGTACAATGAATGACACTTGGGCTTGATAATTTTTCTTTGTTTGAGAGACACTGTGTGCCTCTGAGGTAAACCTTAGAAACAGAGGAAGAAGAAACAGTAGTCTTTGTTAGGAAATTTCCATGAGAGAGAAGTATATAGCTGCAACTATATATATTCCCAAGAATGGGAAACTGAATACTCAGGTCAATGAATCAACAAACATACTAGTACAACTTCTGCTCGGTGCGCTGTTTGGACCTTAAATTTCACTGCATAGCAAAAAAGCAAAATTGACTTTGAATGATAGGATTTCTTGTACCATTTATTTACATGAACATGTGTATGACGACAATATGCAGTAATGCCACATAATGTGACATCTATCAAATGGAATTAATACAGTTCCTTTTGCAACCACTTTGAAGATGAAATGATGGATATATGAATGCATGCCAGACTAATTAATTATGGACACTTATAAAAGATACTTTATATCCCTGTATTAATTTGGCATCAAACTTTTTTACATCCATCAAAATCTCTCTTGAAGGAGAAAATGCAAGTGTTTCCCTATCTTAAACCGTGCAGTACTGCAATACTTAAGCTGTTACAGTGTTTCATCTGTCACTGAAATGAAGCCAGAGAAGATGTCTGCTGTGTTGCTTAGTTTATCAACACTAGTCAGGAGCTGGCCATGTCTGAACAGGAGGCAGAAGATCCTGAGAGCTGAGGAGACTTCTGGAGGGCTCATTCATTCTCTCCTGTATCTTATGGATGTTAGTGCAGGAGAGGATCTGGATTTGGTATCTGAGCTGCAAATTACCCTTCTTATTGTGATGCTGACAATGTTCTACTTGTGGTGGTCCCAGGGCAGAGATGAAATGTAGGTGAGTATCTAGGTGTGGTATCTATTGTTGGGCTAGCTAGTATAGCTAGGGGAAAAAAATGGGTGAGCTTTTGGACAATTGAAACACTGAATTAAAAGCAGCAGGTTCCAAAGTTAAATACACATTTATAATAATTGCTTTGATCTTAATTAGGTATATATCAATTAGATCATCCTGAAGACATGGTATTTGGGGGTGTGGATGTTAAGGAGTAGTAGTGAAGAAGGTGAGAAAGGAAGGAGACAGATAATTCACTACCTATGAAACATGGGCAGTTTGGGAGAAAGGGAATTGAAGTGCACTGTAAAATGTGGCACAAAGGCCAAAAATTAGAGCATCCAGTTTAATTCCTAGGCCTCAGTTTTGACCATGTTTTGTCAGTCTGAGAGTCCCGGAGGCAAGAGCAGCAGTTCTGTGACAGACGTTTCCCCGCTGTGACTGGGTCGTATCATCCTGACAACTCCTACGACAACTGTTCTGGCAGCCGAGCACCAAAGTCCTTAGCTCCTACAGTTGTGTTCTGGCAGCTGCTTGATTAGGGCATCAAATGCTGTATGGGAACTCTGCAGGTGAAACTAAATTGCTGTATCCCAGACTGAAACCTGAAACTGTCAGTGGGAAGAAAGACATAATTGCCAGTTGAGGATGAGATGAATCGCTGTCTTGCTTTTACAGGTGTCAGAAATCTAAGCTCTTTCCCAGATCTTTGGGTACTTAAAGCCTCTAGCTTTTCTGCTGATCTGTGAAGAGTGTTAAGTATGCTAATTTGCTGTAATAACCAGTTGAAAAGTATCTATGTGCACCATAATAGAAGACACTAATGCCAAATAGCTCAAGAAAAAAATCTATTGATTAATCTGTTTTAAAAAATCTAGATGTCTGAAGACCTGAACAATGTCATGCAACAAAAAAAAATGTTTTTCTTTTCATAATTAATCTTCTCTGGAGCAAGCATGAAAGGTTTAGAAAATGTTTAAAACCCACTTAAGCTAATTTGAGTTATTTTACGTTAAAAGATTTAAAGTAATAGTGCAAACTTTCACTAATGTCTTTTTTTTTTTTTTTAAGTTCCTACTTACAGAATGCAGCGTGTGACTCCTCTGGGGATTCTGTCGCTTGTTCTGAACATCATGTGTGGAGCTTTGAATCTCATTCGAGGAGTTCACCTAGCAGAGTATTCATTTCAGGTAACCCTGATTGAATTGAAACCTGTAAATCAGTCAAAGGGAGCAAGTTATTTGGGTAATCAGATTAAGGGTGGCTGTTCTGCTTTTTAGGAGAGCATATATCTTTCCACAAGAAGTGTTTTGTTTGTCCAGGGAGCGTACGATTGATTGTTCACCTGCTAGACCTCCTGTGTTTTGTCATATATTGCAGCACATTCCATTTTATTCTTTTCTAGGGAGTTTAAAATTTGGAGAAATACTTTAGTCTTGCCAGGCTCGCTGGATTATTTTTTCTCCCCATTCTTGTATTTTGTTCTAGGTATAAATTTTGTTTAAACAAATACGAAACTGTTAACAACTTTTTAAAAGTTAAAAAAAAAAAAAGTGTCCTGATTGTATGGTGGCACAGTTTTATTTAGCAGGAAGTGTCACATAAGCCTCAGTTCTTGCTGTCTTGTTCAGTGATATTGATCTTGCTGTTTAACACTCTTACAGTAAATCAACGTAAATAAGATGAGAGAGGTACTCAATGAAATATAGTGTTCTAAAATATCAAGCAGTACTTGCTAAAAACTGTAGCTGATGTAGTTGTTTGTCACTTCTTTTGATCCAAACAGGAGGACCATGAAGGAATTGGAAATGTGATAGCTTTTTTCCTACCTTTTCTAGCCTGTGTTTTTCAGGTATGTTAACTGTAAATAAAATGCTTTCTGATTATTTTTATATTATAATATACAAACCAAAATGATTTTCAGCTAAGCAGAGGAACAGTTTGGTTTTTAGTATCCTACCTAGGTGATTCCACTGAGCTATTCCAGTGAAGTGGCACAAATACAGTTAAAGGCACAATTTGTCCCTTGGCAAATTGCAGTTGCAAGCTTTTTCAGTGCTTTCATGTTTTGACATGCCAAACGGGGCTGAGTGTGACAAATAAATGCTAGCCCAAAGACGGTTTGTTTCCCAAAGGGATAGACATGATGCATTTCTGACAGTGGCGGACTTAGTGATGAGCTTTTGTAGCATAACCACCTTGAAACACTAAACAAATATAGGATAGCAACATTATTGAAAATGCTGTAATTTTACATTAAAAATTGCATTTAATTCTTGAGACAGATGTAGTCCTGACTTTCTTAGATTTTTTTTTTTTTTTCCCTAATGGATTATTCTCTCTAACCTCCTCATGCAGAAGAGTTTGAAGGAGGGAAATATTATATGCTCCAAATGGATTCTTTGTGAAAGATTTCTTAAATGCCTAAAACCGTGGTCCCCAACCTTTAACTTGAGGACAATATGTTATTTGCAAAGTCTTCAATCTTTAGACTGTCATTGCAGGGAGCTGCTGTAGTTGAGTTACCAGTTGACGACAGGAATAACATAATGCCTACAGTGTATTCATTCCTTAGTACTGTTGCATTTCGCTAATGGTTTGGGGACCACTGTCTGAAGACTTCTATTTATCCATGGTATTTAAAACTTGCAGAGAGGCTATTTATTGTCTCATAATAGGTACAACTTAGTGTCTTTCAGCCTTCTTACACCTCTGCTCACGGCGGAGCTTTAAGATGGAGATATTAATTTGGATCTAAATACTTGATGCAAGTAATTCTTCGCAAAGAAAGTCCCTGTCCTGCTTTTTTCCAGTTAGTACCTGAAGCTAGAGAAGCTAAATAAAGAAGAGTTCTCTCTTACCCTTTTGATCTATAGCAGTCATCTTCACAAAATGCTTGTGCATAAATTGAGCTCAAATGTGAAGTGCTTTCTACATGCTGATCTCTACTTGTGTCATCAGCACAGTTGGAAATTGTGACCTGAAGTGAGAAAGCATGATCTGTTACTGCCTGCCTTAAAAAAGTAACTCTTCTGCCAGCACTTTGTAAGTTTTTAGTTTTCCCCTGTAAGGGTTGTTCTTCACACATGCTTAGCAAATGGGTTCCACCTGTTCTTGAATTTAAAAAGATAAAGAGCCAAAACCCCCAGATAAACCTGTTAACAGAAATGATGGTCTGTCTTCCAAGTCAAGTCTGGAGAATGAAGTCCTTTACTTATCCCAAGAACAAATACAGCAGAAGCAGATTTGGGTTTGCTGTCTTCCTGCTTCTGAACCTTTGTCTTGCAAAAGTCATAAGTGGTTTTTGAAAGCTGGCTCAGCTTTTGGACTCCTTTTAATCCAGGCTGAGACAGGCAGGAGGGACACCAATGGTGCTGGCAGACTTCATTTGTTATCTGTGCTTACCCAGTATGATCTGGGTTGAGGCCTCCACTCTGGATGTTCCTGGAGGACCTTTCAACATAGGAGTTGAAGGGAAGCTTTGAGCTTCTTAGTGATCACTGCAATGGCAGGCCCATCCAGGCAGCATGGACATGCTAGCAATTCCCAGCTATGTCTCTTGTCTATATGTACATAGTTTAATGCTAACACTGTCTCTCTGGTCCTTTTGTAGTGTTACTTGTACCTCTTCTACAGCTCGGCAAGGAAAGTGAAGACGTTTGTACTCTTTTTCTCTGTTTGTTTATGCAACATTTACTTGTATGGATTACGGAACCTCTGGCAAATAGCATTTCACATAGGAGTGGCATCTCTTTCTTCTTATCAGATACTGACAAGGCAACTTATGGAGAAACAGCCTGACTGTGGAGTATGAAGAAGACTTTATGTTTGCTACTCTATTTTTACAACTTTTTTGTATTAAACTGGCCAAAAATAGCTTGGAGTATTTTTAAAGATTTGTGACAAGGTTATTGCAAGGAAGGTATTTCAAAGCAACTTGAAATAAAGTAGGATACAGTAATCACGTCAAACATACAGTGAGGAACATAGCTGTATTTAATATGGCATGTGGTAGTTGTGCATGGTAGACCTTGTCAGGTATCATCAACAGATGGAGGTTCTCCTTACCAGAAACAGGCTTTTACTCCTTGACTAATACCATCTAAACAGCATTTTGCCATTTGTCTTACTGGCTTTGTAATAGTTTGGCAGGTCAATGGCTTGCTCTGCTAATGCTTCTGAAAATATTAAAATTGTATAGTAAAATGAAGATAAAGTGGTGGGTAACATTTTTGTCTATAGAATTTGCTAAGCATTAAGATTCTTGGTAAATGTAAGTAAAGGAGTTGTTTGCCATAATTAGAGGAGTTCAATATCAGTGGGAAAAATTGTTAGGATGAGCTTCAGGGTAATTTTTCTAGGTTTTGAAGGAGAGGAAAAGGCTATGTCTCTTTTGAAAACCATAAAGGCTACAAATATCTCCTGGCTAAGCAGCGCATCGTAGTTAAGTATGTGCTCGTTGGTTAATTGCAAATACTCTTGGGGCAGCATAAAATAAACCAAGTGAATATAAGAGATCTTTCAGCTCAAGTGGCCTTTATTTCCTTGGTTAAGGTCACTCTTAGTATAAGGGTAACTCCAGGTTTACTTGGTATGTACAGATAATATCCAAGCCTACTTATGACAGGCCACCGAGTCCTTCACCTTTTTAAAAAACATATATAGCTGGTCAGTAGAAAGCCATTTCCAGTGATGGAAAGCAAGAGCAGGTTCTCTTTATTATATAAAACACCTTTAGTTAATGGTGTTGAGTTCTTACACTAAGATGAATTTACGAGAGTGCACTTTTGAATGTCGTACTTCAGAGCTGAAATTCTTAACCTCTGCTGCACTGAGTACTCTTGTATGTAATGTATTCAGGTGCATGTGGGCATTTTAGAATATATCTGAATAATTTAGGCTGTTCTGTTTTGAAAAATGCATAGCATTTTGATGCCACTGTCCTTGAAGGGTTGTAGAGGCTCAAACTGAGAAGATGGAGAGAACTGTAGGTGTGTTACTGTGGAAGTGTAGTCCTAGATTTTCTTTATTTTTTTTCTTAGGAAACTGTTTTCTGGTTGCCCCATTTCTTCCACCAAACGTCTCTCACCAAAGATTGATTTTTCCTCTCACATGGTCTCTACCTCTAACGGTTGCAAAGAGATTAACATGATGCAGAGTTGTCTTTCTGAGTTTGCAGAAATGATTAACAAAATTACTTCCTTGCATCTCAGTGAATTTTCCTGAAATCTCGTGATGTAAACACAAGTATCAGTGGACTACTAGTCCAGAAACCTGTGTACCTTGGAAGTACTTCTGTGATGCAGCTGACTGCAACAACGGCATCAATAGGCAGCCCATTACATCCTGAACAGTTTCTAGGACATCAAGAGGCTTGGTGCCAGAGCTTTTTCCAGTAGCAAAATGTAGGTATTTCTCTTTCATCCCATGTGTAGCCCCTTTACAGTAACAATAACATAATGAAATCCTTTAAACTGTGAGGAATACTCTAGTAGGAATGATGGAGGAGTATTTTAGCCAGCCAGTTAAGAAAACAGCTAGAGCTGTGTGCCATAAGGGAATGCTATTGGGTTATGAGGGAGTAGATTAGAATTGTCTATCATTACCTCAGTTTTCTGCGAGAGCGTAAGTGGAGAAATGAAGCTAGAATTCAACCATTGTCCCTAAGACACCCAGATGACCCCACAGAGGTGGGAGTTTTGGTACTGACAAGCTTTAAGTTTCCATGCTGTTCAGTCCCAGTTTTACTTGATGATATGACCCAGCTCCTGCCCTTTTAGCCTCCCTCAGGCTAAAGAGTCCAACAGAGCTTTAGTGTTGCTCCATAGGCTTGGCTAAAGCTAACCTGCTATAGCTTAAGGCACGCAGACCATTTACAACCGGGGCATGGGGCCAGTGAACCATTGTCTGCTTTCTATTCCTCATCCTTGTATTGAGCTGGTTGGAAGAAACGGTAATGTTCCTGATGCTTCCCAAGCATCTGTTTGCTTTATCATAAAAGAAATACATCCCCATGCCAGGTGATGTTAGCAACAGCTCCGCATTAAGAGTAGTAGAACAAGGTGCTTAGATAGCTTGTGTAATTAACATAATTAGAGTGGATAAAGATTAACTTCAGATTTTATTTAATGTTTTCTTTTTGCTGAAAATGTTTCAGTAAAATCAAACAAAACCAGTTGGTTCAGTTCTGTCTTCATGTAATTTTATTTTTTTTTTTGCTTTATGGATTAGATGGAGGTTGCGACTAGATCTTTTCTACTAAATGAACAAAGCTCTGGTTCGCTGTTAAGTCTTAATCCCTTTGCAACCTCTTTTTTTTCCTGTAGTATGTGGAAACCATATTAAGGAAGCTGCATGGATTAATATGTGTGCGTTAGTATCTGCGCACTTTGTAGGTCTGGATTGATTCAGGGATGAGGGAGAGCACGCATAGTTTGACCTATTTTTATTTTTTATTTTTAATGTTACTATTTAGAATTGTTCTTTTATCTGTATGGTGTTTATACAGTTAAACATTTTCTTCTGGAGAAACAGCAAAAGGAATAGAATAGTTGACATTGATCTCAGTGCTTTAAGATTTAATAAAAAAGAATGACTTGCAGTTTGAGTATATGAAATCTAACTTATAACGTGGGATTATACCTGTATTGAATTGAATCCCCAAACAGGAATCCATCCCTTTTTGTTTGACTTTAAACTGTTTAATGTGGTTTGAATTGCATCTCCTTAATTCTGTCAGTTTTCAAGATAAGTCTTTTGGAAACTCTTTTCCTCACTCAGCAGCTCAGCACAAGAAAATTGGCAAAGAATAAACTTGGTTAATTTAAAGATTTGCAGTGCTTAGTCACTTTATGAAGCAGGTAATTTTCTGTGCATGGTTTTTTTTATGGTTTGGTGTTTTTTTTTCTTTCTCTCAAAGACCTGTTAAATTTGTAGAAGGTGGGCTGGTACCTTTTTAGACATTTTTTGCACTGTATTAATAATTGAACCTGTGTAAATGTATATAAAATTGTTTTGCATGTATATGTATATATGTACATATATCTAATAAATGGCTTTTTTGTAATGGTTGTCTTCATTTATAGTTTTGAAATAACTGAGTGTATTAGAAACAAGGTAGATTAGCCATTTCATTTTCGTATGCATCTTTAGTGTTTCATGTGGCAGTGTTCAAAATATTCTAAAAATAAGCTCAGTTCTTCCCTTTAACAAGTACCATCATAATCAGAGTGATTTCAAATGCTGTCATAGTGCATGCTGGATTGTATGTGGTCTCTTACAGAAAGAAATATCTGTATGAACTCAGGGTGGCTTGCTCTGAGATCATGTGCTCTCTGATACCTAATCTACCTGGGTGCACACTGGCTGGATTTGTTCCCGGGGAATTAGGTATGATTTTTATGCAGTCATCTACATGCTACAGAATAACGGATTCATCAGTTGAAGTGTATAAATATATTTATGTATATAGAAACTTCCTTATCAAAGCAACAGATTGCAGTAGGCTATGAGATAATCTCTGTAGCTTTAACAGTCTTGCTCTTTACTTTCAGAGCCCATGTTATATGGCTTTTCCTGTAAAACTTGCGTTTTGGAGTGTTGAAGTATGCGAAGTAAGCTGTAACGTGATCCCGTTTGTCCTTTTCCAGTTGCTTGGCAGTGAGTAGTGGAGATGTTGCAGATTGCTGTCAGATTTTCAGCCTGGTCTTTTAATGGAACTAGGCCTGTTAGACCTGCTAGTCAGTCCCTGCTAAGAGTTTATGGACTTTTTGGGACTCATTTCAGCCATCTTTGATAAAGGCTCTGAAGACCCTGATTCATCAGGCTTTGTAGAAATGAAAGACTTTATGTGATAGAAAATTCAGCATTCCCCCTATCTGAATGTGATGGGTTCGGATATCGAGGAATGTGCTTTGGGAGAGTGATGCTTTCAGTGGCAGGACTCATCAAGCACCCTGCCTAATCAGGAGGCAAAGTATCGGTTAAAAATCTTCCCGTTTTTCTGCTCCCTGGTCCTCCACAGGAACGATACCTAGATGTCTGTAGCAGAAGCAAAATGTGATGGGTAGAGGGCTGGGTTCTTCCACTGGTTTCCACTGTGTAAAAAGTAAAATCTCTTCTAATCTCTGAGGCTTATTTTTTATCAAGAAAGCAGTTATGGGGAAACTGGATCTCGGAGAACCGCAAATTCTTCAGCGTTATTCTTCTGCTTTAAAGTTATATCCCACTCTTTTCCTTGACTTGGCCTTTTAGCCTTGGAGCTTGCTCGGCTGCTGGCTTGCGGCATGGAAATGTCAGCAGTGGGTGTGAGATCGTTACGGTGCTGTAGCACTCGTTGCTGTGCTCAGAAGAGAAAGAGAAGCCTGTGTGTGCCCCTGCGATGAGGCAAGAGGCAGAACAGTGGGTTGTGCAGACAGGAGGTGGTAATAAGCAAAAGCTGATGGCAGGGGAGGGAGGAGAGAGCTTTATTCTTCTGAACTGTTCTGCCCTTTGAGCAATCATTTATTTACAGAACAAAAATAACATCTAGATTTCAAAGCGTGTTTCTTCTCAAGACACCAATAGAGAACAACAGCTGCCTTTCCCTTTTTTTTGCCTAAAGGTGAGGTGAGAAAGCAATTATAACTCCCTTTCTCTTTTGAAGATGCTGATAAAAGGAGGTGGGAGGATCAGAGAGTCCCTGTGCCAAAAGAGAAACAGCTCCTAAGGTGATAGAAATACATGTCTTTATTTTAAACAAAGTAACTCAACTTCTGCTGTGTGCTGGCTTTCAAATGTGACCTAATTACATGTAAAAACTGTTTGGGGGCGGGGGGGAAGGAAACAGTGGCCGCAAGAAAAAGACCAGCTCTATCTTCAAAGATGTTACCTCCTTGTGGTGCTGGCTGGCTCGGTTCTCATGTCCAAGGCCGTTCTTGGAGCAAGCTCAAAACCAGGGGCAGGCAGGAGACGGGGACAGTTGAACAGTCTCTCAAGTGGTCTTTGCTTTTTAAAAGCGATCAACCGCATGTCTTAACCTCAGTAGTGAGGTGTCTTCTGCTGAGGATGCAGGCTGAAGGGGTCAGAGGCTTTATTCTACGCCTGTTGGCTTTTACATGTACCTCCTGGTTGTCTGCAAATAAATCTCTACTAAAGGCATGACCTTTTGGAGAACACTTTGGAAAGAAGCAATATCGTGTTGGCAGGAAATGAAGGTGTATCTGAGCTCCCTGGGGGAGTGGAAATTAATCTTCTTTCCCTCAGTCTTTCTTTTCTAAAAGACTTAGCAAAGTGGTATTTTTTTAAATTTGACCAATTCCTGTGCGTTGTTTTCCCTCTAGAGTGGTGGTGTGGCAAAACCGAGGACCTTGGAGTGGGAGTGAATAGTATCTGCTACGTTTTCCCATGCTACAAATGTGTAATATCATGCAACTGTATTCATCAGGCACTTCAGGAAGGGCTGTGCAAGGAGAGAAGTTGTTAACCCCTGCAGATGGGTGGGCAGATAAAAGACAATATCCCTTCCCTTCGGCCTGCCTCCTACCAGATGTTGGTAGTAGCTCTTTCGCCAAATTATGGTGGTGAATAACAGATTCAGAACAGATTAGATTTGGCTTAGGCTAATTTTTAATCAGGAAGATGCAGCTAAAAGGGGAAGTGTATCCCCATCCCTGAGGCTGCAGGTTTTTCCCTTGAGTAATTTTTTCTACCCCTAGGAAGGCTGATCCAGGCTGCTTGGAAGAACCATTTTAAAAGTAATTAAATGGTAACACAAACCAAAGAGCCCTTAAAAGTCTTTGCTTTCTGTTCCCACTTAAAGTATATGATAAGCAAAACACAGAAGCCTATAAAATTCCCCTTGGTGGAATAAATGTAGTTCAATAGAAGAATGGTAAGAAAGGCTTGAAATAAAGACCATTAAAATGTAAAGCACCAGTCAGTATAGCGTGACATATGGCTGCAGAGGGTTGAGAAGTATTTGTTCATTATGCAAGGGAAGACATTAACATACAAAATCCCTTATTTCATGGACTTTTGTAGGGCAATCCTACAGTTGCAATTATGCGGAAAGTTCAGCTCCAAAATACATTCGTGCTTGTTGGTAAGCACCACGCAAAATAAACAAGAGACCTTCTCCTGGGAGGTGCCACCTCTTCCTTCTTGCTGTGGCCTTGAGTGAGAGCTCAGGGCACAGACCTTCTGGCATGATCGGCCCCAAACTATATTTGTGTTTGCCTGCTGGATGAGTCCAAAAACCCCAAATCGAGCTGCAGTGAAGGTGCCAGGTGTGCTGAATAAGCCCATGCATGTCACGTCAGGCTTTCAGCAGCGGAGCACCCTGCGTTTAATGGGATACAGTGTGCCTTGGCCAAAGGGGGATGGATGCTGTGCTCAGAAGATGTGGCAATACAACTACAGCTGCTAAGCGTGGTTTTGGGTGGCAGGGATTGCAGTGATTCTGCCTTGACCCTGGTTTTTGCTGTCTTCACGTATTAGGTGTGACCTGAATGTACGTACAGCATCAGGCTTCCCTGCAGGGGAAGGCAGAAGTTGGGCATATCTACTGTGAGCAGAGCCAGGAACTGGGGCATCCCTCCAGAAGATGGGTCACCTGCCAAGGTAGTGCTTTTCACCTGCACACGGGTCTAATTTAAGACTCTTGAGAAACATTCAGATGATGCAGAGCAGGAACCTCAGACGCTTGAGGCATCTCAAGAGTTGGCAGTGTAGTCAAGCTGAGTTGCTGATTTGGACTCACAGGCCAAAATTCCCGTGATGTGGCCCGTGTTGGTACTGAAGCTTCTGCTTTATGTCTAGCCCATAGGTACCTAAGTCATAGTGTCATTTTTCTCCTCTTTCTTTGAAGCCTCTCACTGAGGCTGGCTTGCTGTGTGGGTGCTGGGGAGAGAAGCAGCAGCACTTTGTCATCTCATGGTTAACACACTAAACGAAGCAGGGAGAAGCTTTGCTGCCTTCATTCCCAGGACTCACGTGTCCTTGGCTGTTCTCTACGCCCACACAGGATTTTCTAATCCCCCACCATGAGCAGGTACATAGCAAGGAGTATTTGGATTTAAAATAAAAAATTTGAAACAATCTTCAATGTTACTTCTTGAGCTTTCTGCTTCTCTTTCTTGCAGGCACTGGGAGGCACCAGTGTACAAGCTAATGCTATGCGCCCAGGCTGGGAGAGAAGCCAAACAGCTGACTCAGGGAATCTACCAAATTTTTTACCTCCTTGTACGAATGCTACCATTCTCCCAGTAGATTTTGCTGTGGGATTCATGAAATTGAGATAAAACACCCTGGAGACAGTAGGAGGATCACTTCAGGGCTGCAAATCCACTTACCTAGCTAGGCTGGAACCGATTTGTCAAAAGCAGATTCACTGCAGCTTCATTTTTTTTTGTCTTGCTAGTCTTTAAGGAGCGAAGCATTGTTCTCTGTTCTAAATATTGGCACTCCTGGTCTGAGTATTGGGGCTTTGCTCTTGGCCTGAGGAATTCAGGAAGGGACTGGAGGGTTTCTAAGAGAAGAAACAAGCGGCTTAATTAGCAAGAAGTCTGGAGGCATACATGCATACCTTTCTGGTACTTAATCCATCTGCAGTAACTGCTTGGAAAGTTAAGTCAGATGGAAAGGGATTTGAGGCAAAACCTTGTTTCCAAAACTCTGCTAATAAATGGGCAAAGGATGATACTGCCCTTTACTGGGCAGAGGAGTGGGAAGGTGGGGTACCTGGCTGGCACCGGGTGGCTCTGGCAGTGGTGGGGTAGAGGACATGTAAGGTTGTTTCCAGGCAGGACCTCACACCTTGCTGTGTGTCCTGGGGTGTTTCCCGTAAGCCAATGCTGGGCAGAGAGGCCTGAGCTGGAGCTGAGGTCACCAGGCTTCTTCCAGTGACCAAACTGGGTTTGAGAGATGCTTTACTGGTTCTGAAAGGGACCTCGCAGGACATCATTAGTCCTTCCTCCTTCCCAGCAGCATATGCTCTGCGATTAACTTGTTTTATAATGACCGCATCTTCCTCCTGCATTTTGCTGGCAGCAGTGCTGATTTCTGTATTCCCTCCTCCATGGTGGCAGGGGAAATTGGATGGATGTGAAGAAGAAACTGGACCTATCTCACCGCAAGCCTACGCTTACCAGCACACTGGAGAGGGCAGCATGGAGATGTAAAGGATAAATGGAGGAAAAGGAGGCAGGGAAGAGCAGGAACTGGGACACTTGGGACTGCCAAACTGAGCCCTGGTTACATCTGTTCCAGCCTCATCCTAATTTCCAAGATGCCCGAGCTCCCCAGGGCACATGGAGGGAGAGGTGACATTGGGTACTTCTTCCTGGAGAAACCTGTGCGTTGGCAAGAGGAGGTAACACAACTCAGTGCCAAGGCTGGGCCAGGTAAACGGGATGGATTTTTCCCGGCTTAATCCCACAGTAAATTTGCTGCCATGGAGGGGTGAGAGGGAGCTGCTTGTCTGGGGAGGAGAGACATGTTGATATCTACTAGAAGTTAGATATGTCAGGTATCACTGTGTGATCAGGAATAAAATTCTTTCCCAGCTGAAAATACTAGGCTTTTTCAGCAATTTCTTCCCCTATAGTTTTTTTTTTTTTAATTTGTTTTGTTAAATCTCTTATGGATCGTTGCATGGAGAGTCATGCACAATATCTTCACTGGCAGAGAGGGGCAGTTCTGGGATGGCAGCTGATACCGCGTACCATCCTCCTGCAAAGAGAACTGCTGCAGTTTTAATGCTTGTTAGAAAAACTCCAAACTGCCAATTGCGCTCATGCACTGTGTGGATTATACAGGTTTACCTGCTAGCACCTTGCTTGGAAACCACCTGCCAGCTTTCTTTGAAAGGGTCGCGGCTGTAACTGGGGATTGCTGGCTGGAGCAATGGCAAGTCAGGCAATAGCAGAGATGTTGCTCCTGCCTGGATGAGGAGCAATTAAGGTGCCCAAGTTCCCTAATGGGAATTATTCCCTTTGGGAACAGCCCTGGGAGGCTCTCTGTGAGCCAGAAATACCAGCTGTACCACCCGACGTCTTCTGCAGTGGCTCGGACACAAGCACTGAACCAAACTCCTGGGTCACCGACCGAACAAGACCATTTTACATCATGGTGCAGCTCAGACACCTCCCAGCTGTTTGCTCACCGTGCTTAACCTGGAACAATAAAAAACGTTGTTGCCGGTTGATGTCTAAACAAGAACTCAGATCTGGAAGGGAATTCATTACAAACTGGAATGAAAGCCGTGCATGCTGCCACCTCCCAAAGGCATTGCAGGGGGATGCTTTCTCCTCATCTGGATAGGCACGTCCGTCCTTCAGAGGAATAAGTTAGCTGGGGGGCTGCCAAGCAAACCTCCCCCTTTGCCACTGTTTGGAAATTGGATTCTCAGCCGTTAGAGGCTGATTGTAACCTCCTCTGCATTGGCAGATCCTGCTCTGCACCCCTACTTGCTGCTGGTGAGGTTGCACCTAAAATACTGAGTCCAGCTTGGACTTTCTAGTCCAAAATGAATGTGGAGAAACTGGAGAGGATCTGGTGAAAGGACAACGTGCTGGCTAGGGGCAAAAGCTTGTGGTCTACAAGGAGAGATCAGGGAGCTGAGTTTGTTTAGTCCTAAGACGAGGCTAAGGGGCAATCTGATGGCAGCCTACAACTACACTTGGGGGAATTGCAGAGATATGGATCTAAATTCTTAGTGGCAGAAAGTAAACGTGGAGCAACTTGTTGCAGCTTGGGAGGTTCAGGTTGAACACTGGATAAAAATCCCGGTAGGAGGGAAGTGTAGCTCTGGAAGAGGTCACATAGTTGGGGTTCCTCCATCCCCAGAGGCTGTCACATCTTGGCTGGGCAAAGCCATAACCGATGTAAACTAGTATTGGTGTCAGTCCTGCCTTGAGCAAAAGGTTGTACTAGATGTCCCTTCCAACCAACACCTCTGTGATTTTACAAACCTACGAGATACTGTGATGTAGGGTGCTGGATGCTGCTTAGCTACTTCACAATGGTTGGGTCTTAAATTAGCATAATATTAAAAAAATTCCCACCAACAACCCTAAACCAAATTGATCTCCCTGAAGGCTCTCTTGCTCTAAATTGAACATTAATGTAATTTAGAAAGAGCAGGAAGGCTTCACAGAGCGATTTGAGGACATTTTTATCGTTTCGCATGCACATCGTCTGACCGCCCTGTGGTTGTGACACATATGACCCTACGCATGCAGAACAACCAGCGATATGGCAGCGGGGAGTGAATTATCCTTGTCTTGGAATGGTGCTGACTGGCAGCACGTTGGATTTATGACTTAGGGTACAATCTGAGGGGATTGCTTTTGCTTTAATTATCTTGCTTCCTGTTTAGAAAGGTGACCTTAGAGCTTGCTGGTAGTGAAGTAGCATAATTGCACATAGATTGTTATTTAAAGTTGTCTCAACTATGTTAAAAAAAAAAAGCAACAAACTTTTTTTTCTTTTTCTGGACATTGTCCTGACATAATTTTTCCAGTTATCAGGAATCTGATTTAATGAACTTCCAATTTACATGTTTATAATATGTCTCGGGGAGAGTTACAATAACCTGGCAACACCAGTACCTTCCCCAAGTGGGATTCAAGTTTGTTGTGGGTTATGCCTCTGTGAAAAGTGGTGGTGTCCTAAGGTAATGATTTTTCTCTGACGGTTGAGATACATCAGCCTCCAAAAAAGACCCAAACGTGCTTTGTACCAGAGACTTGCATGACTATATGGGTGTGGAAGGGTATGACAAACAACTGGAAGCACAGACCTCCCCTGGATGCTCTCAGCCCTGCCTTCATCCCTACCCTTGGGACCTTCTACTCTCTGAAGGACTTCCAGCCGCTTCTAGGCATTAATTGTGACAGCAAAGAAAGAGCCTCTGTCTTCTTGATTAAAGACGGCCTGTGTGGTGGGAACTGTGTTGCTACAGCTTGGTTTTATTAGGAGACTTGAGCTAAGAGGACGGTGCTCACTTCTGTGCCTTGCATTGGCACTTCACCCAGCCACATATCAATGTAGCTGCCACTTCTCTCTGTCCACTGTAGGCTTGCACAGCCCCGTGTCACCACCAGCAACTGATACTTCATTACCATACTACTGACACCGCATGATTATGTGATTTCAAGTTATTCTTTAAACCCTGCTGCTTCCCAGCTTGTGCTAAGTGTTGCTTGCCTGCTACCATCCTGGTTGGTGCTTGACAACCAACCATGTAGATCTTCATGTCTTTTCATGACCTAGGTCGGATTACTACAGAAATGAGGTCTTGATTTGATCACCTCTGGTCATTTGAAAGCTCAGTGAATTGTTTCCGATTGCTGATGTGTTACTGAGCTGATCTGATGGCAGGGAATGATGCTCATTAGAGGGGACTGATAAACACAGGAATATGTGTTGATCATAATGCCCGTTGTGTAGAATTTGGACAATCCTTAGTTCTTTCTCATTCTTTCCTTTGATAAATATTTTAGAATGTGTCAAGACAAAGCACAATATTTTTGCTAGATATTTTACTCAGAAAAAAAAAAAAGAG